>NW_016107801.1:844099-860690 GCF_001604975.1 Cebus imitator
AGGAGGAGAAGGAGGAGAAGAGACGGAGAAGAAGGAGGAGGAAGAAGAAGGAGGAGGAGGAGGAGGAAGAGGAGGAAGAAGAAGGAGAAGAACAAGAAGAAAGGAGAAGAAGGGTAGTAATTTGGAAATGAGTGTTTGACTTCTGGGTGGTTGCCATGAAGCACAAAAGGCAGCACAAAGACCCTGATCAGAAATAGAAGCAAGACTGTGGCACTGGCACATAGTAGGAGCTCAACACAGATGGAGAGGAGGAGGAGGAGGAGGAGGAGGATGGATGGTGGATGGATGGATGGATGGATGGATGGATGGATGAATGGGTGGGTGGACAGATGGATAGATGGATGGGTGGGTGGAGAAGTGGTTGAGTGAATAGGTGGATAGGTAGGTGGATGGACGGATGAGTGGGCGCATGGGTGGGTGAGTGGATGGTAGGTGGGTGGACACACAGGTGGGCGGAAGGATGGATGAGTGGATGGATCAATCCGTGAATAAATGAGCAGGTGAATGGTGAAAATCAGGAGGTACAGGGCAATTTTACAATTACAACTGCCCCGCTAAGTAGTTAGTCTTTCCACCAGCCAATGACATGTCTCCACTAACCACCCTGGGATTACCTTCTCTGTCCCCAGCAGGCATTTCCACGATCACCCACGGAGTTCATCTTCTCTGCTCCTCCAGAGCTGACCCAGAATTACCACATTCCATGTCACTCTGGGGCCTGGTGCCCTCTGGTCAAACAGCTGCAGGGCATGCAAGGACCGCAGTGCTCGTCACCCAGGGACCACAGTGCTCATCACCCGGGGACCACGGTGCTCAGTGTGTCTAGGTGCTCCTGGTCTGGAGCAGCAGTGGACTGATGTGGCCCAGCACAAGGAACCAGAGATGAGGGACAGAACCAAGCTGGTGGGGCAGGAGGGCGGAGCTCTGGGCTCCCCTAAGGCCTGAGGCCCGCAGCCCTGCTGAGAAGGATGTACACCAGCAGCCAGGTGCCCCAGACCCAGCGGGGCAGCATCACAGAGCCCAGCCCAGCAGCGCTCTCTTCCCCGGGACCAGGAGGGCTGCTGGACATCGCACAGGCTCCGGCACCTACAGGAGCTGACAGAAGGAGACAGCTGCTTTTAGTGGGAACGTAAATCAGTTCCTGGCCACCTGCTGGTGCCCCGGCACTCCTCCGAGCACTCAGAAGCAAGGAAGGGGCGATTTTGGCCCGGGCGCAGCCTGCCCTGCTGGAGGGCACCTCTCAGGCTCAGCAGCCCCTGGGAGTGGAGCCCCCCGACTTCTCCACCAACAACAGAAACGCTGCGGAAGCCGGCCGCTTTCAGGAAGGTGAGTGGGGCCTGGGGCCACTCTCTGAGTGACACAGATGTGTCCTCAGAATGGAATCCGGAAGCCGAGCCCAGGCGCTCCACGGCACCCATCCTGCCAGCCTCGGGGAAGGAAGATGCTCAGGGGGCGCCCCATCAAGTGCTGACCTCAGTGCCTCGTCTCCCCAGTGGGGACGGGGGCTTCAGAACAAAAGAGAATGAGCCAGAAAAGCCCCCCGGGCGCCAGGGCCCTGGAGAAGGGGATGCGATGAGCTGCTACCAGGACACAAGCACCCACCCCCAGGTAGGGTGGCCCTGATGGAGAGGGAGCACCAAAGGGCACAGGAACAGAGCCCTCACCTGCAGGGCACAGCAGCCTGCACACACTGGGCACTCAGCCGCGTTTGCTGAATGACTGAGTGAGTGGGTCCATAGCTTCTACACACAACAACCTGGGGCAGGGTGTAAGAGGATGCAGAGAGGCAGACTGGCCACACTGTTTGGGTAGCTGGATCAAGCTGTGCCTGAATGAGGCTCATCTACACAAACCAGTGTATCCACCTTTATGTTAATGCCAATTGGAGTTGGATCCCAGCATCCACTACTAAACAGGGCCCATCTCTGGGTGCAGCATCTGGCCCTCCTTAGCTGTCAGTTCCTCACTCCCTGGCCCTCCTCCCCAGGGAGGAATGATTACAAGCCTGCAACAGGCTCAGGAGGAAAGCCCCATTTTTTCACAAGGGCGGAAGGTTGGAGGTGAGACAGGATGGCCAACGCAAGTTTCCTCTCTGCCGATTTTCTAGGACTCCTGCAGCCAGTGGCACCTGGAGCCTCAGCACTGCCCCGGGAGGAGGTGACCCCAACAACTCACAGCCATTCTACTTTTCTAAATAAAAGCCCACTTCGCTCTGCCCTCGCCGGCTCCCAGCGGGCTTCACAGAGCAAGAGCAGGCTGTGAAGAGAGGGGATGGGTCTCAGGCCCTGGGATGGCGCACTCCTCGCAAGGCTGCCGGGGTCTGCACTGGGTCTCTTTCTCTAATTCCTTCCCCCCACACCCCCACAAACAAGCTCCTCATCTGTAAGCACTGGCGCTGGGTAGGCTGCCTGTAAAGCCCAGGATGTCTGTCTCCACCAGACGACGTGCTGGCCGTGGTCCTTCCTCGCAAAGGCTGGGCATCTGCCATCCATCAGAGCCTGCTCCTTTTTGCTGGCAAAGGCACAGGGGAGCTTCCCCAGCCCCAGAATCACAACACACCAGCAGCAGCAGATTCCACCTGGTCATTCGTGGTCACTAGGGGGGTGACTTTTCCTCAGGTCCCCAGTCTGGTGCCCCCCTGAGCCGGAGCAGTGCCCACAGCTACTCCAGTCAAGGAGTGCCTCCTTGGCACTGATTCCCCACCTGCCTGACCTCTGGGATTCCTGCACCCTTCCTGAGATATCCAGGCTTTTCCCCGACCCCACCGGGAGCTGTGGGAGGATTCTAGGATCATCTTTATGTCCTTATCTCATTAGAAGGTTATTTCCAACTCTGCCCCCAGCACTGGGCCGCCTCCATTGGTCCCGGGATCTCTGGGGTCTCTGGGGAAGTGTGCTGGCCCAGCCCAGTCTCTCTGCCCCACGTTCACCCACACAGTCCCCTCCACACGCCCGCTGTGGTGGCTAAAGGAAGCTGCAGCTCTCGGGTCACACAGGCACAGAGTGCTCTGCTCAGGACCCAGCATCCAGGCAGAGAGGCTGGGGGAAGGTGAGGTGCTCAGCCGGGGCCCTGGCACCCAACAGAACGGTGCTGTGGGCTCTGTGGACACCCAGTCCAGCCCCCAGCCCGAACAGGGTGGCATTTCTGCCTGGCCCTTAAGGCTCCATGGCCCGTCCTCCAGAAGTCACTGCCAGACACTCAGCGCCACTCCCAGACACTGAGCCCAGGGCGCGTCCTGCCAAATGTCTGTGGCCTGCTCAGCCAAGGGACCAGGATGGACTGGAGACAATGGCCTAGGGCTCAGGGGCTCGGGAGGCAGCTGTGGGGACAGACAACCTCGAGAGAGAGAAAGGGAGGGACAGAGACTTATCTGCAGAGAGAGGGAGTGACAGAGAAAGAGAGGAAGAGAGGGGAGGCTTCTGCAGGCCCCAAAGTCAATATTCTTATCTCTAAGAGAAAACTCGAGAGCCTCTAAATAACCCCCAAGCTTGAATCTTCACAGGTCTCAGGCTAGAACTCTAATTTTAGAGCCAGGAGTAGTGAACAGCATCCGGGCTAACAGCCTTCACTGGGAAAGAGGAATGGAGGTGCGGGGAGGCCAGCAAGGTCACTCGGCGGCTGGGGCTGCGCTGGGGCTGCGCTGGGGCTGCAAGGGAGCCCCCTCGGCGTCCGGCCCACCCCAGGCCCAAGCGCTGTTCCACGCTGCAGCCAGGGACAGGCTCCTGAAACCACAGGCACACGCTGGCCTCTTGGGACACAGCTGGCTGCCTCCCTTCCTGACCCGCCCGTGGCCCCACCACTGTCACGGTATCACTGTGACGTGCATTCCCTGGACGGCACGTGTCTCCTCCAGGGGCTGTGAACTCTGGGAGGGCAGGGGCGCTGCACAACCTGGCACCTGCAGGTGCTCACAGAAATTCTTCACAAAGCCATCAATTTGCTCTGCGTGGGTAAACGGCCCTGCGGACCCGGGGACGGGCGGTGTCCCTCCTAGTTCCCTTCTATATTTCCTGGAAGCCAGAGAGCCACAGCTCTTAAAGACCAGGGCTGAGGTCTGAGCCACGGAGCCACGAGGGAGGGTCTGGTCCAGGGCTGCGGCCCCTCCACCCCAGCCGCCCGGCGAGGCATGCGGCCTCATCAGTGAGGTCAACCCAGTGGGTCGAAAAACAAACAGGCCTCTGGAGGCTCCGACTCAAATTCCTCCTCAATGACTAACCCAGACAACAAAGGAAAGGGCCAGGGGTGGAAAATGCGCAGAGGGCCTGGTGGCTGCAGGGCAAGCGGAGGACGCCATGCCGGGAGGATGGCAGACTGCCTGGCCTCTCCCGTGCCCCACAGGGCTGCAGTCCAGGGTGGAGACCTGGAGACCTGAGCCGGAATTCCCAGCCTGTCCCCACGCTCACTGCCACAATGCCAAAGCAGGTTCCCTCACCCACCTAAAAGCTCCCATCAGCCTCCAACTCCTCTGCCTGATGTCAAAGCCCCCGCGCTCACCCACCCCTCCGGCCCTGCAGGATTTTCCCGAGAGACCCTGGCTCTTGCCGCGACATGTCCTCACCAGTGTCACAGCCCTGCGCGACCCCATGACATGCCTTAGAACAGCGTCCCCTAGGGTTGTGCAGTGCACAGCACGGCCGCCCTCCTCCCCAGCACCCCGAGCCCCACCTCATGGCCTTTTGCACCTCAGGACCTCACCGGGCATAGCCCAGCAGAGAGCAGTGACTGGGAACTGGCCAGGGCTGGTCAGGACGCCAGCTCCGTCCTCCATGGCGGGGACCCTGGTTGGTGTCCTCAGCTGGGGGTCATGGAGGAACAGGTAGGGGTGTGCCTGGCAGGGAGCTTGACCCTGGAAGGGGCCTGCTGTCCCCACCCCTCCACGCCACCAGCCTCTGCAGAAATGTCTGATCACCTGCCAGTGTCACCTGTCGCCAGAGCCATCAGGGCAGACAGCCGTGCACCGCCCCGCGGTGTTTCACCAGGAGAGGAAGCAGCCTGTAGCCAGGCCGGGAGACTGTGAACCTTCGCCTGCACGGCTGCCCCGAGTGGGCTCCGAGGTGCCCACAGGCCCTGCCCTTGTTCATGATTCCCAGTGCATCTTCCTTGCTAAAGAATGAAGGGCCTCCGGGGGGTGTTATCCCCGAAGGAGGCGGCGTCACCGCTCTCACTGCATTGGTTATTACGAGATTCTCTGTGCACACGATCTGGGGCTCACCTGTGTCCAACAACAGACCGCCCTCCCCCCGGGCACAGGCCCGCCTGACCCGGCACCACCCCACTCTCGGGGTGGACTGGCTTGGACCCCAAATCCCCAGTGTACAAGCCCCATGGTCCTGGGCAAAGTGGGTCCCATCCCAGACGCCCCACGTCACTGTCCGTAAGAAGGACATGCTGCCGGGGGCCTCGCTAGGGGAGTGGCTGGCAGGGTCCTGTACCCGGCCTGGACCGTGCAGGCAACCTGAGCTCTGCCCACTAGACACCATTAGGGCCCCTCCCCAGTGCCCCCAACCAGCCCCACACTGCGGGGGACACAGCCGGGAGGGTCTGCGGGGCTGCAGGTTAGGGCCTCAGAGACTGTCCCTTCCATACAAGACAGAAGACAAGGAGGCCCAGGGAGAGAAAGGAACAAAAGATGATCAGGCGCCCGTGCTGACAGCAGGATATCGTTTTAAGGGTGTCAAGTGTGAAGAGGGGGCTCCAAATGAGCTGAGAATTGATGAGAATGGAAGACCTGAAAGGCATCTGGGATAACAGAGGGCAGAGACCTCGTGACCCCAACACAGAGCCGCTGACCGTGAGCCTGACCCAGCGAGCCCTGAGACGCGCCCTGCACGGACCCAATGCCTGCCCAGCAGGGGGTAACAGCCACCAGCCTGATCCCCGCTCCCTCCTCCCAGGCTCTGCCCTGACAAAAAGCAGACACTTCAGGGGCCATCCAGTTCCAACGGCACTTAGCTCCAGCCCCGTCACCAATGGCAGAAGAGGCCTCTCCCGTGGAACCACGCCACGGGGCCTTCCAGATGGCGGTGGAGAAAGCAGCAGATTCCCGGTCCTCCCATGTCCACTGTCTCAACCACGCACCGCGGCTGGGCACCCACTCAAGGACAGACACGCAGACACGCAGAGAGATGACAGAGGAACAGGGAGTGAGATGCTGGACTGAGAAGGAAGGATGGATATGGAGACAGGTGGCTCACTGCAGGATGGAAAGGGGCGCAGCGGAACGGCCCATCCGTGGACGGCTGCACGAAGGGTGGCTGCGCAGGGAGTGATGAGGGAAGGGACGTCACCACCCTGCAGGTCCCGTTGATGGGCCTGCAAAGCTTCGGGTTGCAACACTGGCCTGACCCTCCGCCCTGCCCTGGGAGGCCTCAGTCTTGCTTTCGGACCAGACGTGAAGGAAGGTGACGTCCCGGGCTGTGTGGAATTCTCACAGCAACTCTGGCAGGAGGCCTGTGTGGAGTGACGGTGGTGGCTACTCCGCGGTCTAAACCAGCCGTCTAAACCAGCCGTCTAAACCGTCCCCAACCTTTCTGGCACCAGGGACTGGCTTTGTGGAAGGTAATTTTTCCACGGACAGGGGGTGGGCCATGGTTTCGGGATGACACTACTCCACCTCAGATCATCAGGCATGAGACGCTCATGAGGAGCACGGAGCCCACATCCCGCGCACGCAGGCGCAGCTCACAGGAGGGTTTGCGCTCCCGCGAGGATCTAACGCCCTGCGGATCTGCCAGGAGGCGGAGCTCAGGCGGGAATGCCAGCGCAGGACGGCTCACCTCCTGCTGTGCCGCCCAGCCCTAACAGGCTGCGGACCAATACCCGTCCAAGATCAAGGGGCTGGAGGCCCCGGTCTAGACACTGCCAGCATCCCGAGTCCTCCTGGGGAGTGAGACGACAGGAAGAACCACAGAAGGGAACCCCTGCCCAGCCCCAGCCCCTGTACCAAGGCCCTGGGCCTGTCCTGACCCCCAGGTCTGGGGGTTGGAGAACCTCGTTGGGCATCCTGCTCTTTTTCCTTTCCCAGAACAGAGTCTCTCCTTCCTTCCTGGCCAGTAGGTCCAGAGTCCGGAGAAGCTGCTGACAGATGGCATCAGAGTGGGGAGATTTTATGGTGAAATTTCAGCTGGGGGCGGGGAGGGGGGTTGCCCTGC
Source organism: Cebus imitator (assembly GCF_001604975.1). NCBI lineage: Eukaryota > Metazoa > Chordata > Mammalia > Primates > Cebidae > Cebus > Cebus imitator. Next base: position 851,251 of record NW_016107801.1, read on the forward strand.
TGAGGAATGCATGTTGCTATGGAAGGGGCCACAGTCGGGAGGCACGCCCCCTGCCCACCACACTCAGAGGTGGGATCAGTCTGAAACTCATTCCACAGGCCGTGACAACCCACCTCCCACTGCCACCGAGGCTGGCCTGAGGTCTGGACACCAGGCACCTCTGCAGCACCCTGCATCTGGTGGCCACACACTAGCCGGGTGCCCCACGTAAGGCTCAGCACACACACCTGCCGCCACCCCTCACCTGCAGGCACTGACTGCCCAGCCCGTGACACCTCCGGATGAAAAGACTGCCCTCGGTGCACACACGCTGTTAACTTGAAACTAAGTCATGCAGAAGAAAGGACTCAACAGGGGCAGGTGGACATGGGCAGGTACAAGAAAGGGATTCCTGCAGGGGGTGTGGCCAACCTAAAGATGGAGAGAGAGACACAATCTCAGAGGGAACTGACAGCAGCGACGCAGAGTCTGCAGCCACACAAGGCATGTCCCTGGCGCACATAAGCCACCCAGCCAGCCGGGCTGCTCACGCAGGACAGCAGGGGGATGTTCCAGACAAGGGCAGAGCCCACCCACACGGAAGAGGCCTGGATCCCACCGTTCCGATGGCCATGGGGGCTGCAGAGCAGACCTAAGACCCTAATTGAGGCCTGGGAGGAAATGTTGCCAGCCAAGCGACAGCCCGCCCCGAATACGCACGGGGCGTGTCCAGCTTCCCGCTGCACCTGCTGGGCACCCTCCTCATGCTGGTCATCACTGCTCTCCATCTGTCTTTACTCACAGACATGCTCCTCCTTCAACCCTGTCATTTCTCAAAGGATTACAAAAAGAGCACAGCTGAACTTCACCAGAGACACTAGGCTGCAGCCACCTGCCATGATGGCCCACGGCAGTGCCAGCGGGCTGGGCTCCGCACACACGGCATGGCCAGCAGGAGCCCTCGCTGCAGGGGCGGGACCTGTGAGCTTGAGGAGGAACCAGATGATGAATCCTGGTTTCCACAAAGGTAACGTATCCCTCTGTGCTGGAGGAAGGGAGGGAGGATGACGCCAGGCACCAGGGCCCACCTTGCCGGAGGGCTGTGTCTACACAGGAATGTTTCACGTGGTCACCCAGCTCCCAGGAGGACCCAGAGCCTGGGCAGCTGCCACTGGGTACACGTCTTTTTTCTCTGTACCTGGGCCTCACACAGGCCTGGCACCCAGGAAGGGCTGGCAAAGCTGAGTCAGGATGGATGGCGTGGGTCAACTGCAGAACTGCACCAGCTTCAAACCAGAGTCTCTCATGGGCCCAACTGCCCCAAAAGACATGTTGAGATGGGCAGGCAGTGCCAGTCTCTGAGCCCTGCCCGGCTGCTGTAGGGGCCGCGTTCACTCCAGGATGATGCCAAGTGAGTGTCGAAGGTCCACCCCATTTCTTTTTTGTGTCGGGGGGACAGAGTCTCACTCTGTCGCCCAGGCTGGAGTGCAGTGGCACGATCTCAGCTCACTGCAACCTCCACCTCCCAGGTTCAAGTAATTCTCCTGCCTCAGCCTCCCGAGTAGCTGGGATTACAGGCATGCACCACCATGCCAGGCTAATTTTTGTATTTTTTTTTTTCAGTGGAGACAGGATTTCACCATGTTGGCCAGGCTGCTCTCGAACTCCTGATCTCAAGTGATCCTCCCATCTTGGCCTCCCAAAGTGCTGGGATTACAGGCGTGAGCGACCACGCCCAGCCCCACACCATTTCTGAACTCACTCTCCTATCATTTCGGAGTCAGGGGTAAAAGCCTAGCTCCACGGACCTAAGTGTTGCCACACAGCCTGTCTCTACAAGATGCACTGGATTCCACCCGTGCAGGCAGATTTCAGGACTCAGAAGGCAGTGAGAAACCTCTCCCACTATCCCAAAATGCTCAGCGGAACCCAGCACAGGGATGCACCTGAGAACCAAGGGCAGCTCCACTGCCCCGAGCCTTTTTCCCTGCAGGAAAGAAGGTGTAACACCAGGGCCTGCCTTCCCCACAGAAGCCATGACTGGTAGCTGAGACCTGGAGCGATAATAAGGCTGGACTTTCACGCCTTCCCACCCTCAAGAGTTACTCTGAATATTCAAGTTACATCCAGCAGAGACACCTCTCCTTCGTGAAGCTCCGGGAAGGTGAGCGGTCCAGCCGTCAATCACGTGGGATGGACCTACGCTTCCTGGTGTCCCTGCCTCCTCTGTGTCACCCCAGCAAACCACAATCAGCACACTCCATGGCCTCCCCCAGCACAGGACTGGCAGCAGGTGACCCCAGTGACTTGCTGTTTCCCAGACTGAGCTCCTGAGGTAAGGGACAAGTGTCGTCCTGAATCCACAGTGGTGAAGAGAGCTTAGCTCAGAGCAGATGCTTGGCACAGTGCTCACAGGAAGGAAGAAGGAAGGAGGAAGCCAGCCAATGAGAAAGCAGAGGAACAAATAACCAACAGAGCCAATCAATAGATGATCAAACCAACCGATGAACAAATGCAGGAATGACCCAACCATGGGACCAGAGGACAAACCAAGTGAACAAATAAGCCATGACCCACCAGCAAATAAAGGAAGGGCCAAATCAACTGGCCAAGCACTCGGAGGAACTGTGCCTTCGTGGATTTGTGATGGATGCCAGCGGAAGGAGGAGCCTTTCAGGAGCAGCAATTCTGCAGGATCCCGGTGAGGATGTGCACATACCCTGGCCCGGCATGTCCCTCTTCAGGGCTGAATCCCACAGAAAGGTTTGCGCTGTGCCAGGATGGCCAAGGCTTGCTCACAGCAGCAAAGAACTGAAAGCAGGGCAAATGCCCATCAATCGGGAACCAGTTAGATCAACTGCATCTGCCAAATATGCTGCAGAGGCCAGACGGGAAGGGTTCATGCAGATGGCCATGAGATGGAGAGATGGCCCAACATGTCCTCAAGCCATGGAAATGCTTATAAAGCACGGTCCCTTTTATGTTAAAATAAGTAAAAGACAGCAATGTCATCTGATAACACATCACTGGAATACACACACCACTAAGTCGAGAACTTACCCATCAAATACCCATCAAAGAGCTGAGGGGCTACTTCTAGAAAGGGGCTGAAGTTTGGTAGGGCAGTGAAGGAGAAGGTCTGATGATCATTCTCTAAATCCCTCTACTTCATAAAAATTGTGTAAATAGCCACATAAAACTTGCACAATTTTGTTAAGAAAAAAAAAATTGCCAAACAAAATTTTAAAGTGTGGAAGTTTAAAAATGGCCACAAATTATCTAACATAACAGCCCATCAAGGAGTGGTGTCTATGTCCCCTTCCCTTTAATAAAGGTGGGCTTTGTGACCCCCAGACCGATAGAATGTGATGAGGGCAACATGGCTGGCTCACAGGTCTGGGCTTTAAGAAACTGGGAAACTGTACTCCCCTGTCTCTTGGAATGCTCCTTCTTAGGACAAAGACGCCATGCTGTGGGGAAGCTCAAGCAACCCCTTGGAGGGCCTCACGTGAAGAGAACCCCAGGCCCCCAGCCAACAGCAAGGATCAATACCACAACGTGTGAAAAAGCCATCTAGAAATGGATCCCCAGCCCTAGTTAAACCACTCACCCTGAAGCCATGTGGTGCACACAAAGGGTCCCCAAAAAACCCCTCAAACTACAGATTCACATACAAAGTAAGAGGATGCTATTAAGACACCAAGTTTTGGGGTGATTGTTCTGAGACAATACAGAACCACAACAAAAAGCAGGCAATAAACAACAAGATGTGTATAAATCTTGCTGAAATACACAGGAGATGGTCTTACAACTAGAAAAAGAGCAGGACCAATATATAATGTTCAACGTTCCTAGTAGCCAAACACGAATTACATCAAGAGGCCTTTGTCTCCCATGGCACAAATTTTTTTTTTAAGTGACCAATTTTTGGCAAGTATGCAAAATCTCATTCAGTACCCACAGGAGTCTAAATTGACATCTCTCAGGAGACAGTTTGACACTTGGTACTGAAAGTCTTAGGGGCATTCATTCTCCTCATGCTCCTATGGGAGTTTGACAATGAATTTGGGAAAAGCACAAATGCTTAATCACCGAAGCTCACCCAACAATTACGTGCAACACACACCATGCTCGGCTAACGTTCATATTTTTAGTAGAGACGAGGGGGTTTCGCCATGTTGGCCAGGCTAGTCCTGAACTCCTGACCTCCGGCGATCCACCCACTTCAGCCTCCCAAAGTGCTAGGATTACAGGCGTGAGCCTCCGCACCGTGCAAAATTGATTCTTTTTAAGTGTGCAGGTGAATGAGTTTGGGCAAATGGATAGTCCTATACCCTTTCCCCCTTCCCCTGACACACACACCACACACACACACACACACACACACATGCTCATTCTCAAGGTATGAAACATGTCCATCACCCTCACGGAGCTCTCTCACGTCTCTCCCCACTCATCTTTTTCCTGTCCCTGCAGTTTTGCCTCTTCTCAAATGTCATGTAAATGGAACCACGTCCTCTGCATCTTTCATGTCCGCTTCTGTCACTTAGCGCTGTGCTTCCGTGCCACCCTGCTTGGGTACCCACGCCTTCCACCACTGAGCAGGACTCTACGTAAGGAGGCGCCCCCGTGTGTATGTCCCCGTACCACGTGGGCTCTTGGGCTGCTCCCTGCGTGAGGCTATTGCAATCACACAGCACATGAGTGCCCACATACGTGGCTCTGTATGGACACATGTTTCACTTCTCTTGAATGAACACCTAGACGTGGAATTGCTGTGTCCTGTGGTAAAGGGAGGGATAATCTTATAAAACACAGCCAAACTGCTTTCCAAAGTGGTTGCACCCCTTTGCACCCCCACCAAGAATGGGTGATGGTTTTTCCACATCCTCACTCACACTCCTGCAGGCAGTGGTATCCCCTTATGGTTTTAATTTGTATTTCCCCGGTGACTAAAGCTGAGAGGCATCTTTTCAGATGCAGGGTGTCCACGCCTCTGTCTTCTTTTGTGGAACATCTGTCCGAATCTTCTGCCCAGGTTTAAGCTGGGTCATTTGCCTCCATGCTGTGGAGTTGTGACCATGTCTTATATATTTTAGATGTAAGTTATTTGTCAGATATGTGTTTTACACACATTTCATTCTAATCTTATTACCTTTCCATTTTCCTAACAGTGTCTTTTGAAAAGTACAAGGTGTGGTTTTAATAAAGCCCGATTTATCAGCTTTTTAATCTTTTACGGTGCATAGTGTTTGTTTCCTGTCTAAGAAATCTTTGCCAAACTCAAGGTCAAAGAAACTCAAGATTTTTTTTTGTCTTATGCTTTATAAAAGTTTTAAATCTTGCATTTAAATCTATGACCCATCTTAATTTTTGAATATTATTTGAGGTAAGAGTCAGGGCTCATTTTATTGCAAATAGATATCCAATTGTTTCAGCACCATTTGCTAAGACTGTTCGTTCACCATTGCATCTTAGCGCTTTTATGGAAAATCAAATGATTCTATTTCTGGACTTGATTCTATTCCACTGGTCTATATGTCTTTCTATCAACAGGACACTGCCTTCATCATTACAGCTTTAGAGTAAGTCTCGAAATCACGAAGCATAAGCCCTCTGATGTTCTTCTTTTTCAAAACTGTTTTGGTTATATTATGTCCTTTGCATTCCCAAATGAATTTCAGAATCACCTCGGCAATCTCTATTTTTAAAAAGCTTGCTGGGATTTTAATTGGCGTTAAATTGAATCTGTAGCTCAACTGAGGTGAAATATCACCTTAAAAATATTTTGTCTTCTGGTCCATGAAAATGGTATATCTCTGCATTTAAATCTTAAGATCATCATTGATTTCTCTGAGCAGTATTTTGTGATCATCAGTAAATATAGGTCATGCATATTTTCATTAAATATATCTCTAAGTATTTTATATTTTTGATGCTCTTTTAAGAGCTTTTTAAATTTCTGTTTCCAACTGTTCATTGCTAGTATCTAGAAACACAATGAATTTTTATATGTTGACTTTGTCACCATGCTAAACGTGTTAGTTCTAGAAGTTATTTTGTAGATTCCTTAGATTTTTCTTACATAGTCAATAATGTGGTCTGCAAATAAATGCAGTTTGACTTAAACCTTTCCAACCAATATGCCTTTTACTTTATTTTCTTCCCTGGCTAGGATCTCCATACAATGTTGAATAGCCGTGATAAAGGCAGCATCCCTGCCTTGCCCCTGATCTTAGGGTAAAAGCATTTAGTATGTAGATTTTACATGAATGTCCTTTATCAAATTGTGGGACTTCTTTTTAACTCCTAATTTGTTGAGATTTGCTTACCATGTTTTAAGTTCGAAGCTACTACAAAGTAGTACGTAATCCCAATTTTGTGAATACAGGCATGGAACAAACAGTAGAAAAGAAATACATCAAAATGTTCCTTTAGCCGTGTCGGTGGTTATATTTAGCAGAAACCAACAACACTGTCATCACCATCACCATCACCATCATAGTGGTTTCAGCAAATCAGACATTATGACTCATCTTCATTTTCTTCCTTGTACTTTTTGGTAGCTTTTAACATTTCTAGCATGGACACATATTGCTTTTATAACAGAAGAATGCCAGCTGGCATTTGGCAGGAAGCTGTGTTACGTAATTAAATACATAGATACGTAGTGTCTTCTCTCCATTTCTACCTGAGACTGAGAGATGTTCACAGACGGTTGGCCTCTGCCTCGATAATGGGCAATTTTTAACTGGCCTTTATAAAAACAAAACCGCATTTGCACGTGTCAGGAACGCCCCCACTTCCAGGAGTGTGAGGTTTGAAGCGGGCCGCCCCACGCACTCGTCCTCCTGCGGCCCTTGGTAAGGCCCACGTGCAGCTTGCACACTTGCCCTTTCAGACAAAACTGTGGGACGTGGACGAAAGACAAGCGCACCTGTGCTCACCGCCCTTCCCCAGCTCCGGCGGCGGACAGCACTCGCCTTTACGTCGCATTGCCACGGGCAGCTTTAGAAAGACAAGGACGTTGGCCCTGGAGACGGTTCGCACCTACTGAATGCTACACAGCAGATGATGCCTTAGAAGGCTATTCCACACAACGGAAAGCCACGCTCCGTCCACCCAGCCACACACGTGCAGGTCCAGACGTGCAGCTCCTCACGCCCACCCGGGGAGGCAGCTTCAGAGCTCAGGCTGCTGCGGTGAGCCCCACGGAGTTCCTCTGGCTCTGTGACCTCAGCTCTGAAATGATTTTATTCGATCCTTTGATGCAGGTAAAGGAGCGTTGCACTGGGCCACTCTGACCTCTGGGGGGAATATTTTACACGACTTCCCCCAGGACCAGCAGCATTTTGCAATGATGAGAGCTATGTGTGTTTTCAAAACACTCGAGATGGACTCAACACCAGTTACGTGGGCCTGAATGAACCATAACCGTACCGTGGGAGATCACAGAAACTCGGCAAATGACGCACCACAAACTGGTGCACAGGGCGGGACTCGGAGCCGACTTCCGTCCGTGAGTGAGCTGCACGCCCAGTAGGTTAATGGAGCCCCGCTGGTGCTCTCTGGGGTGGATATCCAGGGGCTCCCCAGGTGTCGCCTGCACAGGCTCAGACAGCTCAGTCGGCCCTCCCGGAAGCTGGTAGAGCACCAGTGTGTGGGGTCCCATGGAGCGCATTTTCACACTGAAAACTTCAACAGCGAGAACCCAACCTGCTGCCCCGATGACTGAGTCAGGCCGTGGCACCAGATCTGCCGCAGGCCCCCCTGCACATCTCCCACAGCAGCCCAGGCCGCCCCTCTGCCAGCCAGCGCCAGGCATCAGCTCCATCCTGGCCTGGCGGCACTCCTGTGTGGAAGGTGGGCCCAGGCACACGCATTCAGTGCAGCCACCTGCTGGGGAGCAGACCTACGAGTCAGCAGGACCCCCACATGGACGGCGCTGTCCACTTCATCACCGCAGCGGGGACTCCGAGCAGATGGCCAGAGAAAGGGAGCAAAGGAGGGGAACTCACTAGACCATCTAGTGAATGTCTGCTGGGTTCTAGAACATTCCCTCGCATTTTCTGACTCAAAAGGAGGAGAGGTCTGAAGCTCGGCATGCACATGAGTTTTTACCATTATGAATAATCCAGCTTCTCGGGAAGGCCTGTGGAGCAGGAAGTGCTGCCCCATCCTCCAGACAAGGACCCGGGGGCTCGCCTGAAGGGGCCCCAAGACATCCCACAGGCCCAGGAAACAACCACACCAGGGTCCAAGCATTAAATCACAGCTCTCCACTGCCTCCCTAGGAGCAGAGAAGGGGAGGTAACTGGCTTAGCAGGGGATGAGCTGCCCCGGTTCCCAGACATGGGATCCATCTGGATTTAACACCTGAGGATAACGCTGCCCAGGGCACAGTTAATCAGGTGACAACTGCCTGTTAGTTGGAATGTAATCCTGCAATAAGAAGGCTTCAAAATGTAACTATGCTCGGATGCAGTGAGTCAAAGTCTAAGAATCTGCCCTAAGGAAATAATCAGAGAGGCAGAAAGGATTTACCAGAAAGATGTTCATCCAAGTGTTACTTACAACAGCAGGCAATTGGAAACAACTGAAGCCCAACATGGGAGGAACAGTCAAGAAAACTGTGACTGGAGCATGCAGTGGAGTGTTCTGCAGCCATTGGGATATTTATAAAGAGCTGATAATGACGTCAGAAAACCTCTGTGTCTAAGGGCAGGGCACAACGCCATTTCTGCACACGAGCTCAACCGTGTAAAGAAAAAGTGTGAGGAAAGGGAAAGAAGAAGTCATTTTGATCTTTCCCAAATGTGCTCTAATGAGTGTGCATTCCTTTCAGAGTCAAGAAAAGTTAACAAAGTTATTTGGAGAATGAGCTGGGTCTCTGAATCTACAAGCAAATATCCAGGGACACGTGGACTTCCCACCTCCCCGTTCTCAGTGGCCACCACGGAGTTTTCTTACGTCTCACTGTCAACAGAAATGCTCTCCTCACTTCTCCCCACCGTCCACACCCCACCTCTGCCGAGAGCCAGACTTACTTCCACACCCCCAGCTCCTCCAGTGCAGTGGGCTGCCTCCTCTCATAACTCCTAGAAAGCACTCAGCACCTCATGATGATCTGACTGTACCATTGGCTGCTGCTCCAACTGGATTTCTCTTATCTCTCAGTTCAAGCCAACAAAATAGCTTGAGAATCTAGTCATGTCTGGTACCACTCTAAGCAGTGCAGAAGCTAGTAAGTTAGCCACTCCTGGCCCTCTAGTGTAGAGAGTGGAAGTCCGAGATGGTCATAAGCCACCCTAACACAAAAATGCAAATCGCTATACATGGACAGATGAATGGATTGGTGGATACGTGGATGGATGGATGAATGGATGGGTAGGTGAATGGATAGAAGGAGAAGGGAAGGAAGGAAAGAAGGAGGGAGGGAGGGAGGGAGGGAAGGAAAGAAG
>NW_016107801.1:861342-872926 GCF_001604975.1 Cebus imitator
GGGTGGGTGGGTGGATGATTGGATGGGCAGAAGCATGGATAGATGGATTGATGGGTGAATGGGTAGATGGATGGACAGTTGGATAGTCGGTTGAATGAATAGGTGGGTGGATAGGTAGATAAACAGTGACTGGGTATATGAGTGTGGGGACCCATGGAGTATGGACAGATGGGTAGGGAGATGAATGGTGTGGATGAAAAGGTGAATGGATGGAAGAACAGTTGGATGGGTGGGTGGGTGGGTGGGTGTCTGGTTGGATGGATGAGGTGGCATATACACGGATGAGTGGGTAGATTAATGGTAAAGGCAAACAAGTAGATAGGTGGGTGGGTGGATGCACGGATGGATCAATGGACGGGTAAAGACACCAATACACCTTTGCTAATTTGAACTAAATTTAAGGCACCCAATTTGTTGCTGTTCTCCCCCTCTTGCCACCCTGTATCATATTGAGTGATAGCCGAGCTAAACCCGTCATGCAAAGACCAAGATCACACAGTGCCAAGGCGTTTGCACATTCTGTTCCTCAGACCTGGAACCCTCCTCTTCCCCGACTCCCACTCCTGGTGAATTCATCTCACAGAGCTCGGCTTAGACACTGCTACCTCTGAACGAGTTCCTTAAGCCTCACGCTGGACCAGTAGCCATCCTACACGTTCATTCTTACAGCATTAGATTGAACCATGTGAAATGGCCAATGTTTGATCATTTTGGCTTATGGGATGGCAATTTCACACGGATCACAAGATCCTCTGATTGTCCGATCCCAGCAGGACACAGGACTCGAGGGCAGGGACCACACCCCATCTTTTTTGCTTCTGACATTTGTTGCTGCGACTGACCCAAGATGCCTGGCACCTCCACAACCCTGTCAGCTGAAAAGGCAGATGGGCAGGTCTCCGCCCCTTCCTACCCCTCACAGCTCCGTGTTCCAACAAAACAGCTCAGGCTCTGCTGGTAGGAACAACAGAGGCTGAAGTTGGGGGGAAATGTCATGTTACAGCAGGGACCGCACAGAAACAAGACACAAAGGACCCTAGGAAGTGAGAGGTTTCAGCTCCTTACCTAGGACAAAGGGATCTCTGTTGCTCCACAAAGTCCCCGGCCCTAGAGTCCCCTCCCATGACTGTCTGTGCCTGAGGACTTCCAGGTGAAGGACCTTCACGCCGTGTGTGTGGGCTGGCTTCCTGGGAGGTAGGGCACCTCTGAGCAGAGAATCAGCCAAAGAGGAGACTGCAAGGATGCCTGTGATGTAGACAGCCACAAGCCTAGAGACAGCAGGTGGCCCTGCTGCTGGACACCAAGGTGAGGCCCCAGCGGGGCAATGCATGGAGATGTGCAGTTATAGGTGACAAGTGAGCCAGGTGCGTGCGGATGGGGGGGTGCTGATGGAGTAGGAGGTCTCCAGCCACGCCACCTCCACGCCATCAACTGCTGAGCACCAGCGACCGCACAGAGCCCTTCCCACTGCAAAAGCTGTCGCCTCCTCTGTCCCACTGACTCCCCGAGGAAGGCCCTGGTGGCCAGCGTCCCATAGCCACTGGTCCCGAGAGGGCCCTGAGGCATTTCCAAACCTCCAGTGCCCATCAGATAGGCTGGGGACAGGTGCCATGCACGGCCAGGATGCTGCCAACTGTGGAGAAGGTGCAATGTGTGTGCGTCCATTCCACAGCTGAGCATCAGATCGTGGACAGGCACGGAGCACACAGAAGTTCTGTGCTGGGGAAGTAAGTCACAGTAAGTGGCTACATCTGAGATCACAGCTCCCAGCCAGGGAGTTCCTGGCAATTTCCTTCACGTTCCGCATTTCTAAAATGAGCTCACCATTGTGCCTGAGGACTAAAACACCATGTCTAGAGGTCAGTGCCAGACCCACAGGAAGGACACACAAAGTGGCCATGTGTCATCACCCTGTCATCAGCACTGAGGTCCCACTGTCCCCACCCTCGAGGAGAGTTGAGTTATTTTGCAAAGGTGACTTAACAGGTATGCCACGAAGGGACAAAACAGTGAATTTAACGAAGGACCAGAGTTTTTACCCCATTGCACAGATGAAGAAACTGAGTCCCAAAGAGTCTACACTCCCACATCTCACAGGGCCAGTGCTGAATCAAGGCCAGCCCAGGTCTGTGTCCCCACACCCATTGGCAGAAGAAGAGGGCCATGATGGGCCAGCCTCGCTCTATCCCCCAGGCACCCCCAGGGAGGGAGCCCTATTGTAGAGAAAGGACAAACTTGCTCACCCCACCCCGAGGCCAAACAAAAGAGGCAAAGACCTTGACCTTGACGAGCTCTCTGTCATCCAGGAGACAGGAGAGGCAGGAGCACGCCAGGGGGACTCTCCATGGCTGACCTAACCTGTGTGCCTTTGAAAACGACTCCCCTGAAGCCTGCTCATGCCCAGTGACACCCAAGGCCCAGAACCTCCCCAAGAAGAGAATTCTCCTTCTGGTATGGACTCACCAAAGGCCAAAATCCACTTTCCACAGAAGAGGCCCATAGACCTGAGCAGAATGACCCCAGGAGCCTGTGCTGAGCCCAAGGACCCAGTTCCAGTTTGTCTGTCCCCAGTTTGCTAAGTGACGCCAGGAGAGGTAGGTAGAGCCTCAGTTTCCCCACCTGTAACATGAATGGATGAAGGTTGCCAATGCCAATTTCAGTTCTGAGCATCCACAGGGGCACACTCCTATTTTCAAGGCATTACTGAGTGACCATGACAATCCAGCCACCGCCTGGCTTGATCTGGTTTCTTGTCTTCGATCTTTTTTTATTTTTATTTTATTTTATTTTGAGTCTTACTGTGTCGCCCAGGCTGCAGTGCAGCGGTGCAATCTCAGCCCACTGCCACCTCCGCCTCCCGGGTTCAAGTGATTCTCCTCCCTCAGCCTCCCTAGTAGCTGGGACTACAGGTGAGTGCCCCTACACCCGGCTAGTTTTTGTATTTTTAGTAGAGATGGAGTTTCACCATATTGGTCAGGCTGGTCTCAAATTCCTGACCTCAGGTCATCCACCTGCCTCGGCCTCCCAAAGTGCTGGGATTACAGGCGTGAGCCACCGCACCTGGCCTTTTTATTTTTTAAGACCACAAGTTGTTTTAATTGACTAAGACATTTCAGCCAAATGCCAGCTGCCTGCCGGCAGGAAAGGTCCACAGCTCCCAGAGCTGCCAGCCTCACCTCCCTGTCCCTGCCCCGTGTTGTGCATACACACCTGTCCACCTTCCAACGACCCACCTGCTGGGCAAGAACGCACGCACCCCTTTCAAAAGATGCAGGACAGACCTGCACCCTGGGCACCAGCTGTCCGCTCCGCAGAAACTACACACGCGTCCCAATGTGTATGCATCCCTTCTCAATAATCACAGACAAGCCTAGATTTGTGCGTCTTTTCTTTGTGTAGAGATGGACCCATGACGACGAACATTCTCCACTCTGCTTTGCTTTTCTGAACACGTCTTGGAGGTCGGTGTATCTCAGCAAATGAAAACTTCACTCTCCTGGCGGCTGGGCTTTTGTTCTGCAGAGGCGTGGTAACCCATCTGGAGGGCTGCTCTTGATGGGTGTTTGGGTGTTTGGCCCCTCCACCATTCCGGACAGGGCCGCACAGCGGTTCTACACACACACACACACACACAGACACACACACACACACACACACACACACACACGCATCTGCGGGAAACGGTCCCAGAGCCGGACATGCTGGTCAGAGAGGGTGTGTGTTGTTTTGTTGCTTGCTTTATTTGTTGTTGCTTTTTTGTGGTGGTGGTTGTTTTTTGGTCTCACTCTGCCACCCAGCCGGAAGTGGGATGGCACAATCTTGGCTCACTATAACCTCCGCCTCCTGGGTTCAAGCAATTCTCCTGCCTCAGCCTGTCGAGTAGCTGGGATTACAGGCGCCCGCCACCGTGCCCGGCTAATTTTCGTATTTTTAGTAGCGACAGGGTTTCCCCATGTTGGCCAGGCTGGTCTTGAACTCCTGACCTCAGGTGATCTGCCCGCCTCAGCCTCCGAAATTGCTGAGATTACAGGCATGAGCCACCACGCCCGGCCGAGTTCGTGTGTTTCAACGCTTGGATAGATATTGCCAAATGCCTTTCCAAGAACGCACCCGGGAACACCCGCTGTCCCTCACAGGAGCCAGCATCACAGACTCGCGGCTTCTGTTCTCTGTCCATCCGGCCGAGGGAGCAGTCCCTCTCCCTGGGGATTTACCTGAAACTCTCTCCTCCTGAGTGAACGTCTTCTCACATGTTTCAAAGTCACCTGTACTTCCCTTCCTGGGAACTCGCCGCGTGTTTTGGCCATCTCGGTGTGTGCTTGCCGGACTTTTCTGATAGATCAGTGGGAGTCCCTCGCAGGTCAACCCGTTTTCTGTCCGACATGTGCATATTCACCTCTTACAGTGACTAGGTGTTTTGAGTTTTCTTTTGGCCAGACAGAAAATCTTGACTTTTATGGGGTCAAACTGTTTTCTCTTGTAACCGTGAGGACGTACATCATACTCGGAAGGGCTTCCCATCCCGCGGCTGTAAAGCCCGGCCTCCCGTGTTTTCTTCTAGTAGTTTTATGGTTTCATTTTTAAAGAGCGCATCTCAGATCCATCTGGAACGCATTTGGGTACGAGACTAGGGCAGGTTCCAACCTTTTCTTCCCAGACGGCTTCTGCAGCACTCCAGCCCAGTTCAGTGACAAAGCCTGTCTTTCCCAGCCAACGGGACAGGCTGTCTTCACTACACCCTACATTTCTGCCGGTGCCCTGGCTTTAAAGGGCAAAGGCTCCACCTTCTCACCAGCTGACTGATCCTGAGGGTGGGCAGGGGGTCTGCTGCTTGCCCAGCACCCCCAAGATGTTCCCTTCCCCCTGGTGAACCCAGGAAGGCCTCCAGTGACCTGCCACAGCAAGCTTCCTCAACACCTAGACCCATGCAGTATCAGAAAAGGGGAGCCACACCAATACCCAGTAGTAGATGCTTTAAATTAGACTTTTGACAGCAGCCATGAATGAACGAGAACGCGGCATGAGAAAGCCCAAATCCGCTGTGTTCGGACTCCAAGGCCTTCCCCTCCAGGAAGGGGCACCCGGGGAAGAGGCCGGGAACGGTCCGGGCATTCCTCATCGCCAGCACAACGCGATTCCTCCGTACTTTATTCTCTGTGTTCAGAAACTGGGTTTGGGAGAATCTGGGTTATGGGTCATTTGTATTTTCTTCTTTACACTTTTTGGTGTTTTCCAAAATGACTACAATGAAATGTAGTATTTTCATTGAAAATAGATATTAAAGAAGGAGGTGGAGCAGGAGGAAAACGTTCAAGTGACAGGGTTTGTCCACCCCCCTCGAGCGGCTCTGGCCTCCGGGTCCCCCAGGCTGGCCAGAGCTGCCTCCTTGCTCTGTACCTCACCAGCAGGTTCCTGAGGCCTCTGGGCACCTGGGCTGCACTCCCTGCCCCAGCCCCAGCCCTCCACCCTCTTGGGCTGCCAGGACAGTGTGGGGACAGTAGAGAGGAGAGGTGTGCTACATTCTGGGAAAGAGCCCAGGCCCCCGTACACTGATTCCAGGATGAGGAACCCAGGTGTGCAAAGGCCCAGGGCCAGCCCAGGTCAAGCTGGCCATCCTCTCTCACCTCTGGGCCCACACGGCCCTCCTTCCAGACAGGGGCTGCCTCCAATGCACCCAGCACAGCAACAAGCAGAGAGCTGGTGTTCAGGAAACTTCAAATTTCATTTTGGGAGCGTGGTCTCCTCAACCACCCCCTCGGCACCGCCACACACAGGGCCTTTGGCATTGTACACGCCCACAAAAATGTGTGGCAGCTTTAACGCAGAAGCGGTCTTTTTAGTAAATTTCCAAAGATGGAGGCTCGCAGCGCAGGCAGCAGGTGTGCGGCAAACGCCCAGCGGGTCCCACTACCGAGGCGGACCAGGTGCTTCTGTCAACAGCCCGGGTTTAGAGTGACCGACTCGGGTACAGAACTTGTGGCCCAAGGAAGACGTAATTAACAACAGATTCAGAGCATCGCTTTGCAGCCCAGAAGGCTTCATGGGAGTTAGCCTGCTCCTGTCCAAGCTGGCAGCCGCCTGCGTCCCCACCTCACTCTGGAGCTGTAAAAGCCGGGGCTGAGAGAGAGATCAGAGGAGAGACACGGGCTGCAGAGCAGGAGGGGGGAGAATGGCACCCAAAGGCCCCTCCCTCTGGCCAGCTCTCTTGCATCAGCCCTCACTCCTACCCTCAGCCTCCCATCACCCAAGGAGCGGGGGACGTCCCCCCTGGAGAGATTCAAAGTCCTTGGCAGGCAGCACTGGGCATCTCTGCGGGGGTCAGGAAGGGTGCTGGGGAGGCCTAGGCCGGCTCCACTGGCACTGGCCGGCCTGAAAACACGGGCTTCAGGCTTCCCAATCTGTTAGGAAAGTCAAAGTGGAAAAGAAGGAGGGAGCCGGACTGGGCTAGAAACCAGCTGAGGTGTCAGAGAAGAATGTGCGAAGCCCTCAGCTTGACATATCCCAGGGAGGCAGCTGCCCTGAGCGGCCTGGAAGTCAGGGCCCTGCCTGGGCGCAGTTACGTGCTGGCCGCGTACACAACTGCAGAGATCAGATCAGGAAATATTTTCACAAGTCACTAGAAAGAGACCAGACTATCCCTCTTTAGAGAATTTTTTTTTTTTTTTTTTGCCAAGATATTGACCAGGCATCACATTTTATGGAGAAAGGCACATACTCGAAGCCCAGTGATTCCATTTGGGCTTCTGTTCAGCACAGGGAGGGCTGGATTGTGGGAGCCAACAGACAGGCACAGAGTCAGGTCCCTGCCTCTGCATGAGCAACCACCCCAAGGAAGGCAGCTTTCAGCACAGAGCACTCGCAAAGCCGGCGTCCATGTCCAGGTGAATGCCATCCTGGGACCCGCCTTAGCATCCTAGAGAACAGAAGCTGTGGAGAGAAGGGCTGGAAGGGGAGGAAGCGGTCTGAGGAACAGGGAGGCTGACACTGCTTAAGGAATTCTGGAGCACAGCTGGAAGAGCTCCAGTTATTTATAGGGTGACATGATTGGTCCTGGAATTAAAGACGTTTAGGATGAAAGGGCCTAGAGAGATTACAGCTAAGAAGGTACTGGGTGACAGCTGGGAAAACTTTCAGGAAGATGTGGTGGGCTGGGCAGGGTCGGCATGAGGAGGGACATATGGGTGCAGCGGAGAGGGGACACCCGCATCTAAGAGAGCCACCGAGTGTCCACTCTGCTTCCTGCTGGCCAAGTCACCTGGGTACGTCCTCACAGAGTCAGGAGAACTGTACTGACCTCACAGGACTGCTGGGTGGAGTGAAAGTCACCGACAGAAAGCCCTCGGTGCTGGAAGCCATCAGCCCATCATCAGCACCTGCCCGTAGGAGTGGAGGCTCGCACACATCACGCACACACCCTGCTGCAAACTGGTCATCTGCTTGGGGACCCCTTGAGAGACCCAAGATGGTGCAAACAGTTGTGTGAAGCTCAGTGACCCATGGATGAGCCCAGATTTATGTCAGGTGTGGGGCAATGAGTGGATCCCTGAAGATCCCAATCCAAGGAAGGCTGATGAGCAGCTTCCCCGGGCGGAGCACCCGGAAAGGCGTCCCCCGCACTTCCCCAGCCAAACTCCCCAGGCCACCCGAGGCAACCCTCCAATTCCTCTCCCACCCAGCCAGCCTCTTTGGTGGGATCAGCAAGCCCAGCATTCCCCACCTCTGCCAGCCAGTGATGGGCGTGGTAAACTCAGATCACTCTTCTGGTGCCTTCCATCCTCCCCCAGAAGAGCCCAGGCAGCGTGGCTCATGGCTTCTGACGCCCGCTCTCCACCCCACGTCAGAGAGCTACTTCAAAACATGCAACTCTCTGGGCCGGCCAGCACCCTCTGAGTTTACAAAGCTTCCAATTCAACCCAACAACCATTCACGGAGCGCCTCCTATGTGGCAGGCACTGTGAGATGCAGGAGGGACTCAAAGAGACTAAACTGTGCCTCCTTAGACTCTCACCACAAACCTAGGAGGTAGGGAGACATCATCAGCTCCATTTTACACATGAAGAAACCGAGGCACAGAAGAAAACCATGTGTGACCACATGGTTTTGAGGTCACACTATGAGTACTCTAGTACAAACACCCAGGCTAAGGCCCGGTTTTCACAATGCCTCGTAGAGCTGGGATGCAATACCCTCCTTGGCCTCCAGGGGCACCATTCCCACCACTGGCCTCTAGCCAGACACTGAAGTCTGAGGCTTTGATGTCAAGGAGATGAACTTTAGGTTGCCACTGTTTACAGTGAATTCTGGATACTGAGGTGACCTGAAAGTTGAAGTGCCTAAGAGCACATATGTGGCATCATCTCTATGCCATTGGCTTCTTTTTTTGGGGGGGTGGGGGGCGGAGTCTTGCACTGTCACCTCGGCTGGAGCTCAATGGTGTGATCTTGGCTCACTGCAACCTCCAACTCCTGGGTTCAGGCGATTCTCCTGCCTCAGCCTCCCGAATAGCTGGGATTGCAGGTGCCCACCACCACACCTGGCTAATTTTTTGTATTTTTAGCAGAAATGGGGTTTCACTATGTTGGCCAGGCTGGTCTTGAACTCCTGACCTTGTGATCCACCCGCCTCAGCTTTCCAAAGTGCTGGGATTACAGGCATGAGCCACCGCACCCAGGCATAGATTCCAATAAATTAAAACTTTCTAACTTTTCCTAATAGAATCTGTCTGGGGCATACGGCAGGGGTAGGTGCGTTATCCAGGTAGCCAATCTTCAGAGGACTTGGATAGTTCTTTAGGACTCATGTTCTGTTTTAAGGAAAAACCAAGAGTAAAACTCTTTTGATCCTGGTTCTTGGCAAACCTGAGGACTCTCATGGCACACAGAACACATCGTTCAGCTAATAGGATAAAGGGTGGACTTGGAAATCAGGCCTGGGGCTCTGCTTCTCTCAGAGTTTGCATTTTTCTTTTCTGAACTGCTGATGGTTTAAAGATGTGGATTGTGGCCCAGGTCCCTGGTGCTATCCCAGCTCAGCTCCTGAAACAGCTGGCCCGTTTCTGCCCCCGGCCTGCCTGCGCCCGGCCTGCCTGCGCCCTATCTGCTACAGCATCTGACTCGCTGGGCCCCACTTCTTGGCTGTGCATCGGCTGATATTAAACAGGCAGCACCTACCTGGCGATAATCCTCCCCTATCACTCTTTCCTTCCCACTAAAATGGAAAGAATGACTCAGACCAGGGCAGCTCACCCCCTTAAGCAAACAACAGTTCACGCGCAGCTGGGCACAGGCTCCAGATCTAATCTGCAGATCTCATCTAGGACGGTACTTGGGGCGCCTGTGGAGCCCACGGCTCAGTGGCCTTTGGAAGAGGCTGCTGAGTGACAGGATCCAAAAGACCCCGCTCCCTCCTGAGACCCACCACCCGGGCCTTGGTGACACAGGAGGGCAGGGAGGACAGAGGGTCATTCGTGGGGGTCATCAGACCTCACGCTCCTCCTCCTCTCTCTCTCAGTGCCTACTGCAGGGAAGAAGACCCCAAAGAAAAAGAAAGTGCAACCGTCCCTCGGAGGGACCAAAACCCTACCTTACTTGGCAACTGGGCACTCTCGGAAGGCCTGGACTCTTATATCAGGCATGTCCCCAAGCTGCTGGACAGAATCAAATGCCCATAACTCAAAGGCTACTTTTTAAAGTTTATTTATTTGTTTATTTTTGGAGACAGAGTCTCACTCTGTCACTTAGGCGGGAGTGCAGTGGCACGATCTTGGCTCACTGCAACCTCCACCTGCAGGGTTCAAGCAATTCTCCTGCTCCAGCATCCCAAGCAGCTGGGATCACAGGTGTGCACCACCATGCCCAGCTAATTTTGTATTTTCAGTACAGATGGGGTTTCACCATGTTGGCCAGGCTGGTCTTGAACTCCTGACCTTGTGATCTACCCAGCTTGGCCTCCCATAGTGCTGGGATTACAGGCACAAGCTACCATAAAAAAAGCTATTTTAAAGACCTAACTCCACCACTGCCTAGCTGCAGGGCCTCTAAGCCTGCTTCTCACCTGTAAAATAGGATGATGCCTCTTGCCTTAGACAGAGGCCATCGGGATAAAACAAGGTTTGAAGGCACTTAGGGTCAGGTCAGAAAAGGAAAAGTCCCAGAGTGTCCTACTCTTCCCTGCAGAGAAAAGTCTCAAGCAAACCCCTCCTTTGTACATCTCATGTCAACTTCTACCTTAATTGATATTTCAGTTACCAGGCTCCAGACAGACCTTGAAGAGGGCCAGGACCACAGAGCCCACCTGGAGCCCAGCAGCCCCTCCCCTCCTGGACCCCCAACCCTCCCAGCTGCTCTGCACAGAACCACAGGGTACCTGCCCCCCCACTCTCCAGGGGATGGAAGCCTGTCAGGGAACAAGAAGGGCATCAGCTCCCATTAAGACCCCTGACATGCCTTTAGGCCCACCCTGCCCTCAGACTACAGCCCCTCCCCAGAGCCTGCAAATCCTGCTAGAAGGCCAGGCAGCTGTTTGCAATCGCCTGGCCTGAGCTGCAGGGAGGGGAGGCGGCGGGAGCGTGTGCACACAGAGGGGCCCAGGGCGTGCAAGGACAGGCCTGGCAGGGGCGGGGGGACCCACAGGCCCAGCTTGGGCTGCCCCTCCCAAGGCTGTCCCAGCAGCACTGGAGAACCGGGCGGCCAGAAAATGAAGGGAAGGGGGAGGGGGTGTCCGCACTTCAGAGGTGCTTTCCTTTATCACCAGTGAGCAAGGAGATTCTCGGGGTAACGATGAAACCCACAGGCTTCAGAGGCCGGGTTCCAGCACCTCCCAGCATCGGTGCCACCTGCCCGCAAAGGGGTGAGCTGCCCACCGTCACGGATGCAGGGTGGACATCGGTTCTCAGAACCAGCCCTAGGCAGAAAGCCCCTGTATTAGAAAGCCTGGGACCCCTTCCAGTCCACTGAGGCTGAGAAAAGACCCAGCTTTGAACACCATCCCCTGATGGTGGCAAGAGACGGGCAGGGCTGCTCTCCCCAGCAACGGGACTTCGAGTGCAGCCCATTCCAGTGGGCAGCATCTCTGTGCTGGGGCCATGCCTTGGTGACGAAGCGCACCCTTAGGCCGGGACTTCCACTTCTCACAGCCTGTGACTCCAGGAACCCGCATCCTCTAAGTCTGAGCTTATTCATCTGCAAAACAGCCCCAAGGCCAGAAGCCAGGCCACTGACACTGCCCCCTCCCAACAAGAGTCCCCTACAGGAATCCAGGATGTCCTGCTCCCACCCCAGCCCTTCCCGCCAGGCCTGCCACCCTGGGCAAAGGAAACTCATCTGGAGAACCCCCTGGGAACTGAATACAGAGGAATGCTCCACAGCCCTCACCCCCATATTATCTATAAACTACACCCCTGCCCCACCCCCATATTATCTATAAACTACACCCCTGCCCCACACCCACACTATCTATAAACTACACCCCTGCCCCACCCCCATATTATCTATAAACTACACCCCTGCCCATGCCCATATTATCTATAAACTACACCCCTCCCCACCCCCATATTATCTATAAACTACACCCCTCCCCACCCCCA
>NW_016107801.1:874589-883581 GCF_001604975.1 Cebus imitator
CCCCATATTATCTATAATCTACACCCCTCCCCACCCCCACATTATCTATACTACACCCCCTGCCCCACAGATTGCACCCTCAAGGCCCTTGGCTGACCATTAGCATGCTCTGAGGTCCCTGGCTGGCCCTGAACCTGCGAGCAGCCGCTCCAGTACTTCTTTCACACTCTAGAAACCAGTTATCCCTCCCAACCTCCGCCACTAGCAGCAACAGCCATGTAAGATAACAGCCGTCTCCGGTAAGAATTACATGACACCAGCCATGGCCATCCCGATCAGAGCAGCGAGCATCGTCAGCAGCACCACAGCTGCACCTGCTGCTCGCACTGCACCGGGCCATGTCCGGGCGCACCTAGGGCTTTACGTCCACACCGATATCACATCCTTAGATCCTCACAGCCGCCGGTCCAGGTAGGTGGTGCTATTGTCTCCGATATGCAGATAAGCTGCCCCAGATCAGAGGTTAAGCAGCATGTTGGAGGTCGCACAGCCAGGAGTTCAAACCTGCTCTCTTGGCCTCCGAAGCCCCCGGTCCCTGAGCATCACTGCTTCCCTCCTCAGCCCGCGGTCTCTCTGCAAAGGTCCCAGTGGTGTCTGTGAGCTAGTGATGGGCACAGGCCCTGCAAAAGGGCGGAGAGGGCTGGAGGGAGGCACAGGCCCTGCCCTCCCCTGCTCAGTGTTTCCCAAACTGGTCACTGCCACTGCATTTGGGGGGCAGGACTAGGAGTTTGTCAGAGCCACAGGCTCCAGGCTCCACTGCAGACCCTCGGAATCTGAATCTTCAAGGTAGGGCTCCAGGGCTCCTACCCCTGCCCACTGTGGGGGACCCAGGCTCCATGCTCCGTCTCTCATCCCCCCAGAGCCCCACCCTGCAGGAAGCTGGACCTGCCCATTCTCCTCCTTTGCTCCCAGTCAATCCCAGAAGCAACTCCAGCCCAGAGCTACAGACCCAGAGAACTCCAACCCCCGGCAAAATGGCAGTGCAGCTGCTGTCTTGGTACCAGGCCTCTGTGACAGGGCATTCTCAGAGGGCAGGACAGGGCAGGGGACCCTGCTGCAGGTACCAGGGGCTCCAACAAGCTCATGTGCCAGAGTGACCATGGGACAGCCTGGTGGGCACAGCATCCCCCAGTGCCCTCTGGGTCCTCACCCACAGCCTTCTGGCTGAGTCCAGCCTGGCCACGCAATTCTGTCTCCTGTGGCACTTTTGAAAGCCCAGCTCAGTTCTGTGGGCTGGGCAGCCTCCTGCAAGTCACCTCACGGGGCCACCTTTGATCTCTGAATGTCATGCCTGGGACACACGGTAATTAATGGTAATGGCCATAGCCAGCTGTGGTGGCCCTACCGGTTTACACGACTCAATTCTGAGTCCTCTAAGCATGCCTCTGAAACAGGTATTACTTTCATGCCCACTCGACAGATGGAGAAACTGAGGCACGAGAAGGTGCTAGAAGTGCTTTGGTGGCACAGAGCTCAGGCACGGGAGGACGCCACGCAGCCCAGCTGAGGGGCCGAGGGTGTGGGACACAGTGGCCCTTCGTCCTCCCAGGTCGGGGCCTCCAGGGGCTCTGAGCTTCTGTGAGTTCCACCTCTGCCTCCCTGGGGTGGGGACCCCCCCTGCCTCCCACACAGATGCAGGAAACAGATCCTACAATGCCGGCCGTAGAGACCCCAGCCCTACAGATCCACAGTCCTACAGACTCCAACCCTACAGACTCCCCGCCCTACACACCCCAGCCCTCTATGCCTCTAGCCCTACAGACCCCCAGCCTGAGAGATCCCTGGCCCTGCAGACCCCCCAGCCCCAGGCCCCCTGCCTAAGAAACCCCAGCCCTGCAGACCGCCATCCTATAGAACTCCGGCCAACAGACCCCCAGCCCTATAAACCCTCAGTCCCACAAACCCCTGGCTTTGCAGAGCCTGGCCCTATGGATGTCATATAGTAGGGATGGTGGGAGGTCTGGATGGGGGGAGCTGTTGGGAGACGCACAGACAGGACTTGGCCAGCAAGCTGAGGTGAGTTTGGAGGAGGGTCCTCCTCTTTCGGAGACCAAAATGGTGACCACAGAAAGGAGCTGATGTCTGGCACTGGCTTCGAAATCGCCGGGTGCAGGGGCGTGAGCTGGCGTCTGGCTGGAACGGGGCTGGCTGTGGGCTGGTCCCTGTGGCCGAGGGCGGAACAGGCCTTCCCGTGAGAAGAACATCAACCACAGCAGACTCTCATGGCCCAACCCATGGGAAACCCCTTCTCTGAAGGCTCACCTGCCCCCAGGGCCTCCCTGCCCCCTAAGACCTGCCGGAGAGTGAGGTGCTCTCTTTGGAGATGAGCAAGCGCCCCCACCAGGTGTGCAGGGGAAGAGCACCGTGACCCCTTTTTGATGGGGAAGCTACCCATAAAGTGAGGGGTTACTGAGGGGGGCGGGGGAACAGCTACACCCTCCTCACTTCTCTCCAGTGCTGCTTCTCCCCACCCCACGACCACCATTAATGCTGACACCCAAGAGCCTGCGCTCGCGGACACAGAAAGACTCGTGGTTTGAGGCGTGGCGCCGGACGCCCCAGCACCAGCGTGGGCCGGGAACTTACCTTGTTAGAAAAACAGTTTCCCGGGCCCAGCCCAGGGCTCCTGAGCCAGAAACGGTCTGTGCCTTAAGAGAGGCCTCTGGGGGGATTCTGGGCCTCTGGTCTACAGCAGGAAGAGAAACCCTGGACCCGTCCTAAGAAGAGGCCCCCCTCCAGTCTCACAGATGAGCCGAAGCCTTGGAGGGGCCACAGAATCTCAGCTTCGCTTCTTCTCTCCATGACTCCTGCAGCATCCAGGCTGGGTCAGTCTGTTTGGTGGGGGCTGTCCCGTGCACCGTGGGGTGCAGAGTGGCATCCCCAGACTCCCCCCACGACAGGCCAACAGCCCTGCCCGCACCCCCAGGTAGGACAATCAGAAGACATCTCCAGACATTGCCACATGTCCCCAAATGGTCCGAGCTGAGAACCCATGCTGCCCACCTGTTTCAGGGTCAGGACGATGGCCCGGCGTTCCTGGCGGGACAGCGGCTCCCCGCCCTCCCCCCTGGGGATAGCTCCACCTGGGGCATCTCCTTGCCCCACCCAGCAGAGCCTTACACTGGCCCTGCTGTCACCAGCTCACCGTCACCACCACACGGGCCCAAGGACGCTCCGTGCGTTCTCAACCTTCAGCGGAGACAGCTCTACTGCTCACGCGGCACTTTTTGACCTAAACCACCGTTATTGAGACGATGACCCTAAATAGAGTGAATGATAATTACCTAGGAAGCTATCAAAATAGCAGTCAGAAATGTCGTTCCCTGCTCTTCCATCAAGAGCACCCTGCATCCCACCTCAGCCACGTGAACGTGCTGTGGCCAAAGGGGCTGAGAAGAGGCAGGGCCACTTCCTCCTGCTCTTCCTAAGGCCTCTGGGAGTCAACAGCCCTCCTTAGGAAGACGGAAGGGGAACGTCCACAGGATCATGGACAAAGGACACTTTCTCCTCGCCCTCCTTTCCCCAGAGGAAGAGCAGAGAAACAGCGCAGGAAGAGGATTTCAGATCATCCCCAACGAAAGAAAACAAAGCGGGACATCGAGGGAAGAAAAGCAGCGGCCAGGACAGGTCCTGGGAACCTCCCCGACGACACAGCTCCGAGAAGGCAGAGGACCTGAGAAAAGGGACCCAGCAGGGTCCCTCTGCCCCCACCCGCCATCTCTCCCCACACCCGGGCTTGCCCATCACCCCCACAACAGGCCCCAGTGACTGATCTAAGTGTGTGCAGAGAATGCAGACGGCTGGGCCTCTGTCCTGCAGAAGAGACGAAACCACGGCTGGAAAACACGAGACCACCTCGCTCTCCGGTGTACATTTCTGTTTTTACTTTTTTGAGACAGAACTCACTCTGTCACCCAGGCTAGAGTGCAGTGGCACAAACACAGCTCACTGCAGCTTCAGCCTCCCTGGCTCAAGCGATCCTCCCGCCTCAGCCTCTCAAGTAGCTGGGACCACAGGCACACACCACCACCACACCTGGCTAACTGTTTCTGAAATATGTGTAGAGGCAGGGTCTCCCTATGTTGCCGAGGTTTGATGTGCAATTTTTTTTTTTTTTTTTTTTTGAGACAGAGTCTCACCCTGTCGCCCAGGCTAGAGTGCAATGGTGCAATCTCAGCTCACTGCAACCTCCACCTCCCAGGTTCAAATGATTCTCCTGCCTTGGCCTCCAGAGTAGCTGGGGTTACAGGCGCCCGCCACCATGCCCAGCTATTTTTCGTATTTTTAGTAGAGACGGGGTTTCACCATGTTGGCCAGGATGGTCTCAAACTCCTGACCTTGTGAAAAGTGCTGGGGTTACAGGCGCCAGCCACATGCCCAGCCTTAATGTGCATTTTTATGCATCTGAAAGAAAGAAGGAGAAACTGAGGCAGAGGCTCCATGTACGCACTGTTGCCTGGGGTCTTGGCTACCCTTCTGAAGCGCTGGGACCCAGTTGCCATGGGGGCAGGCCCCCAGCAAACAAGCAGGAGGGAGCAGACCATGCTGCCCTCACCTGGCCTGGAGAATGGACAGAGAGATTTTTCGTCCGTGCTTGTGACTGTACTGACCTGCACCAAAATGCAGGCCATGCGGCCACCAGGAGGTGGAGGGTGGTTTTCATTCCTTTGCACCAGCTGGACTCAAAGAGCCAGACTGGCGCGTCTGCAGAACGCACCGATCCCACCTGGCATGGAGGGCAGGGCTGGGGATCACAGGTGCTGACAGGGGCACCCTCAGAGCATGGTCCGGTGTGAATATGAAAATATGAACAGGAGCCAGAGGAAGAACACACATGGGAACATGCCCTCTGCATCCACCAATGGGAGCCCCCCCATCAGACACCTGAGGGGTGCACCGCAAAGGGCTGGCCTTAGAGAAGCAGGCTGGCCTCTGCTTGGCCACCGCCCCATGGGGTGGCTGGTGCCTCCCTCGACTGGCTGTGGCCACACCCTACTCCCACTTCTGCCACACCTGACTCGGTAAAACCACCTGTTCAGACGGCTAACTCCCCCACTGCGGCGGAAGACCCGGCAGGGCACAGATGCTCGCCTGTCGCTCACCTGTGCCCCCGCACAGGTCCAGCTCGTGTCAGGGTCCAGAAATGCTGCCAAGCAAACCTGCTGGAGCCCAACGTCTTCACAGAGGGACTTTGCCCGTTCCTTCTGTGCCCCTGCAGGAGAACGAGTGCTGGTCCCTGGAGCCAGCCGCCGGCGGCATGGAAGACGGTCGCTTCTCCAGCTTACAACGCTCACGTGTTCTCGTTGGGAGACCACTGTTTTCCCAACGCAAATGTCAGAGTTGTTCAAATTGCTCCTGCTACATACACACATTTTTATGTCATTTTGTGGCATTTATTAAAAAATAAAGAGGCCCCCAGAAACCCTATTGCCGAGGTCCTGGCAAGGAAGAAAAGGATAGAAGAGTAATTTCCCCACAAGAACACGGGTCTAAGAAACAGAAAATAAAAGAATCTTCCATTTCAAGGGCAGAGACATCTCAGCAAATAGGCTGAGCCCATGTCCCCAGAGCTCTGTGAAATTAAATTTTGAGAAAAGTGGGTCAGGCTGTGGCTCCATTTCTTAGGTCTGAATCCCCAAAGGATGGTGACATTTATTGCTAATATGGGGTTATTACCTAGTTTAAGATTCCTCCAGAAAAACTCCTCTGCTGATAGGAAGCTGAGGGTGTGACGGCTCAGACTATTGGCCTGGACAACTCAAAGTGACCCCCACCCTCCACTGAGCATCCAACCACCAATTCATTCGTTCCACTGTCTTCTCTCCAGTGGCCTGGGACTGGCACAGAAACAACATCTGGGATGGAAAAGTGAGTGTCCCTGCCCCCTCCACCACCAACCTCACCCACCCCTGCAATGCCTCCTGGTGATCAGCCACCACCTGCTGTCACGTCACGGAGACAGAACAGAGCCTGCAGCTGGGAGGTGCCCCCACCTCCTGGACCTCAGTTCCTTGTAAAGAGCAAGTGGCTGGAAGAGGCAGGGGAGGGCCACGCTGAGCACTGAACTTGGCCTGGCCCAAAACTGCCCAAGGATGCACCTTCCTGGCTCAGGCTCAGAGCCTCAGAGGCAGCGAGCAGTGAGTGATCTCCTGAACCGACCACGGGTGCCTCTTCTCCTGCGTATACAACGAGGGAAGCAGCAGTGTGACCCCACACAGGACGGCAAAGGAGCACGCACAGGCCGGCGAGCAGAGAGCCCAGAGCCCCCTCACAGTCTCCTGCTGCACTGGAACCCCTGGGTGGCAAGGGCAGTAACCGGGCCTTACTCTGTGCTTTATATGAGTAATGCATTCATTAGACATCACTAACACCCTACCGTAGTTACAGCAATCGCCCTCTTCTTACAGATGGGGAAACTGAGGCACGGGGCAGTTAAAATGTACCACCGGTAGACATTGGAACCAGGATAGGAATCCAGGCATCTTGCTGGCTGCCTGTCCTTTGCCAGCATGCCACCCTGGTCCTCACACCATGTCCTGGGGGCTGCAGTCCCACCTACGAGCAGGGCTGTATTCGTCAGGGCTTTCTTAGAGGGACAGGACTAAGAGGAATAGAAATCACAGAACTACATATATATATATATATATATATAAAGGGAAGTTTATTAAGCATTAGCTTTCACAATCACAGGGTCCCACAATAAGCCATCTGCAGGCTGAGGAGCAAAGGAGAGCCAGTCCAAGTCCCACACCTGAAGAACTCGGAGTCTGATGTCCAGGGACAGGAAGCATCCGGCACGGGAGGAAGATGTAGGCTGGAGACCTGGCCCATCTCGCCTCCGTGCGCTTTTCTGCTTGCTTTAAATCAGCTGGCGGCTGACTGGATGGCGCCCACCTGATGAAGGGTGGGTCTGCCTTTCCCAGCCCACTGACTCAAATGTTAATCTCCTTTGGCAACACCCTCACAGACACACCCAGGACGAATACTTTGTATCCTTCAGTCCAATCAAATTGACACTCGGTGTCACCAGCACAAGGGCCAATGCAGCCTCCGCCTCCAGGATCACGGCACATCCACCAGCCAGGCCGTAAACTTTAAAACTGACACTGGGCGCAGCACTGACACCAGACGAGAAACAAGAGAACGGAAACAGAAGAAGCAGAAGCCATTATGTCACATCGCCCTCCTGGGAGCTTAAAAAGACACACAAGATTGTCGAACCCAGCTGGCCCCGGCTTGCCCTGTGGCAGAACCCACAGCCTTATGGTCAACCGGCAGGCTCCACGTGTCACCTCCTCCTCTGCCTTCCAGCCAGGGCTGGGGCACAGGAAGGAGAGAAATGTTGCCTTGCCACGAGCTCCTCAGACACACCAGGCCCTACATGTGGAATCAGCCCTGGGCAGCCATGTGAACGCATGTATGTGTGCAAGGATTTGTGTGTACGTGTGCAAGGATTCGCATGTACATGTGCAGGGACTCGCATGTATGTGTGCAAGGGTTCACATGTGTATGCACTCATACACACGTACGCCCACAAACACGGGCGTGCGTACAAATCACATGGAGACACACATCACACACACGTGCACACGGCCTGACACACATACACACAATGCACACCTGAGTACAACCCTGGAATTGGCTTCTAAAGCCTTTCACGTGCATCACGTCCCATGGCCTGGATGATGACCCCTTGAGGCTCCGTGGGAAAGTGAAGGACCGAGGCCAAGGAAGTCAAGGGGGCAGCGCAGACCAGCTGAGCCAACGACAGCAGAGTCCCGGGGGGTCTTGGCAGGGCCAGACCCTCCACAGGCGCACTTTCCTCGCCTGTGCTTCTGGGACACCTACATCTAAAGAGGGCTGTGGGGACACTGCTCTTTCCTCCTGTAAAAGCACTACGGAAGACGGAGGTGATGGGAATGCCCCCACAGAGCCAGTGCTGAGTACAGGTCAGCAGTCCGCAAAGCTGCTCACAGGTGTGGTCTCCATCCATCTTCACAGCCATGCCTCAAAGCCAGAAATGCAGTTTTCCCCATGTTCAGGAGGGGAAGCTGGGGCGCAGTGACTTGCCCCTCCCAGCCCACCCGACGGCTCCCCAGAGGAGGGGAAACTCAGCTCCGGCCTCACACCAACCTTGCTGACCTGGGGTTCAGTAATCTGATTGCCAAGGAATGTCCCCTCCCACATCAGACCACCTGCCACCCAGCACAGGTACCCAAAATCATCACCAGAGGCCCCCACATTCTGAGGCACAGCTGTGGTGCTGTCTGCAGAGCTGTGCAGACCAGGCTCACGGTGTCACCACAGCCCCACCGAAGGGATACAGGGGGACTGGGGCAGAGAAAGGGTTAAGGAAGGTCCCGGGATCTGCCACTTCCTTTGTGGGCACTTGCATTCTCCTGACAAACAGTGCTGGGGGCACCTGCCAAGCCCATGAACGAGGGGCTTTCCAGCCAAGGGAAACACCGAGGATAGCTGGGGGACACCGTGTGGAATGTCCTGTCAGGAAGGACGGAAGAGGGCCAGGTGAAGGCCAGAGGTGGAGGAGGACCCCACTGAGGAGGTTCATTTCTGCAATAAAAGGAAGAAGAGGAGGGGAGGCCAGTGTCACACCGCCTCCTCCAGGAAGCTCCCCAGCTCTCCCCAGTGCAGTTAAGCCTCCCAGGTTGTCGGACACAAGACCCAGCACATCCGAGTAAATTCACAGAGTCCGCCTGTCAGACCGTGAGCTCCTGGAGGGAAACGGGGATCCCTCCCCTTCCTCTCTGTCTCCCCGTGATAGGCCCGGCCCAGGTGAAAAGGCAAAAGCCTTCAGCAGCCAGGCAAGTGATGCTGATGCTCGGAGAGGCCTGGGTGGCCAAGAGTGAGTGGTGGGGACAGCGGCTGCTGCATCCCTCCTGAAGGCACTGGAGTAAAAAGCGGAGTGAGGGAGGGAAAAAGGGAAGGAAGGAAGGGGATGGGAGGGTCGGAGGGAGGAGGGGGGAGGGAAGGA
>NW_016107801.1:885171-898227 GCF_001604975.1 Cebus imitator
GGGGGAGGGAAGGATGGAGGAGGAAGGAAGGGGATGGGAGGGTTGGAGGGAGGAAGGGGGGAGGGAAGGATGGAGGAGGAAGGAAGAAGAAAGGAACTGCAACACTGTTGGCCAAATGGAATGGCTCTGCCCCCAGGACCCGGTTGGACTGGGCCCCCAGGCTGGAACTCGAGCTCAGTGCCCTGGCCCTCTGCCCGTGGAGAGCTGATAAACTCATGGGAAGGGAGAAGAGGGAACTCTGACAAGTCAAAGACTGACCACGCCAGGTGGAGGGTGGATGCCGTCTGAGGGCCCCGAGGCAGGAAGGGGAGACACCTGCCTGGCATCCCTGCTCCCGGCCTCCTCAGGCTCTGTCCCTTCTCAGGCCCAGGCGAGGATGCAGTGATGGTGCCGCTGACGCTCACCACAGGCCAGGCAAGTGCCAGCCCCTCCACTCCCCTGTGTAACTGTCTCCCAAGACCGTTCCCAGAGCCATGTCACGTGACGGGGTGCTGCTCCAGATGCAGCTTCGCTGGGACTCCCATGTGGGTGCCCTCGGGAAGCGTTGGGGACTCATCCCAGCCCTCCAGCAGGGCAGCTCACTGCTCCGCACAGCCCCTGCTCCACCCATCAAGGTCTGTCTCCCGGGAAGTGGGACGGGGCGGTCCAGGGAAGAGGCAGGGTAGGCAGACAGGCCAGGCAGCGCGAAGGCAGGGCGGGACGGGCAGCACCAGCTGTGTTCGGCTAAGGCGTGGCGGTGGGGAGTCCAGAAATATCTGCAGGGCGGGGTGAGGAACAGGCTCTGGCCAGCCCCACAGGAGCAGCCCAGGGGTAACATCCCAGAAGAAGCTGCTGTGAGCCTGGCACTGGGAACATGCCCCTGCCTGGGGCCACGGCACTGCTGGGTGGGCACAGCCCTGGGTGGCGACCAAAACTCCAACCCCTCTGGCAAATCTGGACCAGGGCGGGGAGAGGGCTTGGGGAATTCTTGGGGCTTCTGAGCTCCTCCCACTCACTGCTCTTTTATGGGGAGAGGGAGGGAGGGGGCAGAGGATGGAAAAGGATGTCCTTCCAGCCAACTCGATTGAGTCAGAGGAAATTTAACCATTTGATATCTGTCAAGTCTCACAAAACTTGGCCGACTCTCCCCACAAATTATTGCAAAAAGCAGTCACGTGACTGGAGTCAACCAATGGCATGTAGAGGAGATGACCTCAATTTCCAAATATTGGGGTCATGTTTCATTTCCCATACTCTCCTTCCCCGTTACACTGTTCAGCAGCCCCAAATGCAATCTTACTTTTCATTCCTTCACACACTTGGCCAAAAGAAGGCAGGCAAAAGAGCCGTGTTCAGAAAACCCTTGGGAAACATCTGGCAAAGCCGAAGATGGAGAAGAGGGCAGGCACTTGCCGGTGACTCCTGGCCGCGCCTGCATCTCCAGCGGACAGCCACCCGCTCTGGCCACGCTCGGAGGACGCCTTCCAAATAGGTCCCACCCTGGGAGGTGGAGAGACATTGGCAAAACCCACCAAGAAATGTGGCCTCTTCACATGCTTCCAAAACTCGGTTTTGACAAAAGCGAAATGTCCAACTTTATGGTCCAGCTCTGGGCCATCATCACACTGCCACTTCCAAGGAGGTGCTCTTCGGTTAGCGAGGGCAACCAGAGAGGGAATGACAGCATGGAGGTAGGAGGTGGGCAGGAGGCAGGGAGGGAAATGGATCCTCAAGCCCGGTCCGGTGCATGGTCCCCAGCCAGTGCCCAGCCCCAGCTGTCTAGGGTGACAATTTCCCCCAAGGATTCCCTCCCGAGTTTCTGGGGATAGCCCTCAGAGGCGCTGAGACAGGGTCCATCCCCCGGCAATGGCACGATCCCTGACCACACCTTCTTTCTCCTCTCCATCTTTCTGGGGACCCCTATTGTCCCCCACCTTCAAATGACCCCTGGAGAAACACAAGCTCAGTGAGCGCAGGGTCAGGAGAGAGTTGGTGGCGGCCCAGGGATGAGAGCCCAGGTCCTGGGAGCCAAGCCAGGCTCCTGGCTCCTCCCCCAGAGCCACAGGGCAGCCCCCACACCCTGACTCCAGCTCAGCCAGTTAGCCCAACAAGCACTCATCGTGCCAGGAAAAAGGAAAAGAGTATTTTAATTGACAAGCGGAACACAGACAATCATTCTTCCCACATGTCTTCCAATCGTGAAGCAGAGAGAAGCACTCTCGCCGGCAGGCAGAGGGCTGGTCCAGCATCCGCTGAGCCCAACGTCCCATTGCTCTGCCTGCCACTTCTCCTGACCTGGCAGCGCACGGCTCTGAGCCTCCATCTCCCCACTTGTCAATAAGAATTCAGGGGACCTTCCCGAGCTGGGAACTCCAATGTTCGAGGGTCTGTGAAAGCCCACCCCACCATTAACTACCAAGAGTGATACCTAGAAAAAGTCCCCTGTCAGAAAGCTGCGCCAGGGAGAGTTGAACCCTGGAGGACCCAGGCAGCGACGCAGACAGCCCCCGCCTAACAGCACCCTCCCAGGGAAGCAGGGCTCCTTCTAAGGGCTGACCCTTGGCAGAAGAAATCCCACATCTGCATATCATCGCAACCACTCAGAGCCCCGCCTGCAAGCCCATCTCTCTGGCTTTGCTCCAGGCTTCCAATCCCTCAGCAGCTAACCCAGGAAAAGCTGCCTTCCTGGGATCAAGCAGTTTGGGGGTGGGATTAGGGGCAGGGCTGACTACCACCCCGCAGGGGTCCCCAGAGCCTCCAACACTTAGGTGACCAAGGCTGCAGGAACCGCTGTCCCTGGGGGAAGCCGGGCGCCGGCCCAGCCTCGAGCGAGCGTGCCTGGGGGAAGTTCAGTGCTGGGGGCCAGGCTTCTGGGAATCCCCCCACCCCCAGGAGTCCCGGGATTTGAAGGGCTGTGACTCTAGGGGGCGGCCCTGCCCGGTTTTGAGCAGAGGAAGTTCTGCTGTAGGGCTGTGTGGGCCCAAGCTGGGCTTTCCTGGGATGTGGGACACAGAAGGAAGGTTTCGGGACAAAAGTTTGCCCGCCTCGTGGACAACCCCTCCTGCGGATCCAGCTCTCGGCCCTTCCTCCGGCTCGCGCGACAGCCCCACCCGGCCCGCGCGCTTGGGGAGGGGGCGGCGGCGCGCCCGCGGGCATCGTAGCTGCGTGTCGTCATCTCGGGGGGGCCCAGCAAATGGCATTCGTGCATTCCACAGGCCAAGGAAGAAAAGTTCTGCGGGCGAAGGCGCCCGGGGATGACAGCGGCGCCCGAGCCGAGCGCGCCCCATCCCCATCCCCATCCCGCAGCCCCGCGCCCCGGGGCGCTCTTACCTGCGCGGCTCGGAGGCGGCGCCCACAGCAGCAGCAGCAGCAGCAGCAGCGGAGGGGGCAGCAACGGGGAGCCCGGGCGGAGCGGGCTGCGCGCTTTCCAGCGGGTATGGACGTCCATGCCGGCGGGGCGCGGGCCGGGGCGCACAGGGGCGCTCGGTGGCGCGCGGGGACGCACGGGGGCGCGGGGCACGGCCCGGGCAGCGCGCTCAGCGGGGACCGCACCGCTTAGGAGGTCATGGGGACCTCGGCACCCCCCGTTCTTCTTTGTGGCGGCGGCTGTTCTGGAAGGGGCGGCTGGCGCGCTCGCCCACGGGCGGGAGGGCTCGACTTTGGCCCGCGGGGCGGCCGGGACCCCGCTCGGCTCGCTGGCCCTCGCCTCCTCCTCCTCCTCCTCCAACTCCTTCTCGCCTCCTCCTCGCCGCCGCCGCCCCGCGACCCGCTCCCCGTGGGCGCTCCGCTCGAGTGAGGTCCTGCGCCAGCCGCGGGGACGGAGAGTGCGGGGCTCGCCTTGGGCGCCGAGCACTTTTCCCCCCTGTTCCTCCCTCCCTCTCTCCTGGAAGGCAGTCGTGGAGGCTGTCGATCCCCGTCGCCCGCAGCAAATCAGAGCCCGGCACTGGGCTCGGCGAGGCCGGCCCCCGCCTCCCACTGGGCGCCGCGGGCGAGGGGGTGGGGACAACGGGCGAGTCGCGGCGGGGAAGGGGCTGGCCCGGGGCGGAGCCGACTTGGGGCGGGCGCGGCCCCCTCTTCTTTCTCTGCGAGCCGGTAGGCGGGCGGGCCTGGGGCGGCCTCTGAGCCCAGGGGCCCACTCGGGTCCCCCACTCTTCCCACCCCGGGTGCCCGCACCTGGCGGAGCTCCAAGAACCGGTGCAGAGGGGCCCCGAAGTTTGATCACTTCGAGTTAAAAAGAAAGTTGCTGCTCACCCCGCCTAACTTTTCCTTCAACGTGGGGAGTTCAGAGCTCCTCTTCTGGGTGGAGACTAAACTTCCCATCCCCAGCCAGATCAGGGCGCCCAAGACTGTGGCCTACGTGTCAACCCGGACCGAGGACCTGCCTCCTAACTGCAGACTGGCCTGGGACCGAGGTGGGGTCTGACTTCCCAAGGGCTCCCGGTGTGCTTGGACGGGAACATCTGGGTTATTAATCAAGCTGAGTTTGGCTCTGCAGCCCCCAGGCCCCCACCCCTCACGCCTGCCCACTCCCTGGTGGCCCCTCTGCACTAAAAAGGAAACCAAAGAAGACATCCCCATGGGAGTGACAGCTGGCACAGGGAGAAGGAAGTGCTGGGGCCCTGATTCTCCTGCCTGGCTTCTTTAAGCCCCTCAGGGGTCTCCTCCAGACAGAGGCCCACCAGTCTCTCTGGGTGGTGGGTGGGCGTCTCTCCCTCCAGCTTCCCCAGGACTGGCCTCCCGGCACAGCCCCCTGAAGCCTGACCCACACCCCCCAATGGCTGCGGGGCTCGTTTTTTAAAAGGAAGAAATCAAAATGAATTAAGAAGGCTTTGCAAACCCTGGGCCATCCCCATCCCCTTTGAACAAACAATTTAGCCAGGGGTGCCAGACGGGGCTGGGACTCCCCACTCCAGCTGCGTCTCCAGACTGGGCGTGAAATTCCCCAAATGCTCTTTAATTCCCAACATTCTGGAAACAGGAGGTGAGGGAGTCCTCCGAGGTTAGGTTTGCTGGGATGGCCA
The DNA here is from genome assembly GCF_001604975.1 of Cebus imitator. Classification (NCBI taxonomy): domain Eukaryota; kingdom Metazoa; phylum Chordata; class Mammalia; order Primates; family Cebidae; genus Cebus; species Cebus imitator. The sequence continues at coordinate 890,172 of NW_016107801.1, forward strand.
TGGCAGGCTCAGAGCTGGGTGACAGGTTCCTGCTGCTGACTTGGCGACGAGGCTTATAGTCTCCGTATCTGCCACATATACTCACGTAGGTATCAAATATTTCACAGGAAAAAAATGAGAAGCTCTGCACACACACGTGGGCAGGTGCCTGAGATGCATTCAGTAAAGCAAATGTTCTTTTCTATTTCCTTGTTACTTCACTTTTTATTCACTTTAAGTTCTGGGATACACGTGCAGAGCCTGCAGGTTTGTTTACATAGGTACACACGTACCACGGTGGTTTGCCGCACCCATCAACCTGTCATCTACATTAGGTATTTCTCCTAATGCTATCCCTCCCCACCCCCCCACCCCCTGAGAGGCCCCAGAGTGTGATGTTTCCCTCCCTGTACCCATGTGTTCTCATTGTTCAGCTCCCACTTACCGGTGAGAACATGCGGTGTTTGGTTTTCTGTTCTTGTGTTAGTTTTTTTTTTTTTTAACAAATTGTGTTAGTTTTGTTTGTGTACAACTTGTGTAAGCATATGTGATGAGGGGAAATGTGTGTGAGTTGTGCACATGAGTGTGTGTGTGTGTGTCTGTGTGTTGGTCAACCTGCAGCCACTGGGCCTTTACTTCCCTGTGCCCTTCAGTGAATGAGAAATTCCATCAAGCCCCGCCCTCCCCGCCCTCCCCAGCTGTGCTTGGTCATTGGAGTGCCCCAGCCCCACCAGCAAGAAGGCCAGCTTTCCCGGAAGACCAGGGGTACTGACCCAGGCCGTGGCCCGGTTATCTGAAGAGAGCGCAGACTTTCTGGTTCCAGCCTGGGGGATGTTATCTTTCTCCAAGCGCAAGTGGGGCTCCTTTCTGACAGCCTCATGCCCACATCTGTGCCCAGCAGCAAGCCCTCCTGTGACTCAGAGCCAGCATCTAAACTTTGGCCTGAATTAATATAACTGGTGCCTTGAGAGCTGATACTCAAGTGACTACCCCAAGGTCCCCCAAAAGTTGACTTCTCAGCAACGGTAAGCTGGCTCAGGCTTGCGGCTCAGCAGCCGTGCTCTCAGAGAGCACGTGGTGTGGCAGCTTGGAAAGCGACAAATGTGAGTTTCCACCCTCACCTGAGCCTTGAGTTGGGTGGAGAGACCAGCTTCTATCCCACCAGGAAACTCAGAAAGAAGTCCCCAGGCTCGGTGGCTTGATGTCTCAGCCCCGGACTATGGAGGAAGGACCTGGCGGTAGCCATCAAGATTCAAACTCTGGTGCCCAGCTGAGAGTATCAGCCACATCTTAAGGCCTTTGTTGTGCTTGGCCTGGTGCCTCACACTCTTCACCCACACGGGCATCAGTCCTCATGTACCGGTAGGGAATATGGGCATGTCTCCAGTCCCCAGATGAGGAAATCAGGGGCCAGAGAGGGTAGGCGACTTACCCAGGGAACCAGCTCATCCGTGATACGGTCCAGATTTGGACCCAGGTCTCCGGTGCTTGGAGCCCAATGTGCACTCCCTGCCTCCCCGTGGCATCTGGACCACTCGCCTGTCGCCAGGACAACCCTGCCCAGATTCAGACAACAGTGACTAGTGCAGATTGTCCCAAACGTCACCATCTTCCATGCCCTCCCACAACTGACTGAGCGAGTGACCTTGGAGAACTGTTCATTGCACGCCCACTCCTTGCCAACACAGGTGTGCAGGTCACAGGCCCAGAGCAAGGCGCCTGGGTCCCTTCCACATTGACCTGCAATGCAGCAGTGACTCCCACACCCGTACGGAGGTGCTGCCTTGCTTTCCATGTGTGTCTTCCTCATCTTCTATCCATCGCTTCCCATCTAGCCCTCCCTGGATGCCTGCTCCTGCTCACGGCACTTGCTGCTTAAGTCTAACCAGGTCCCGTGCCCTGTGCACCCCTGGCCCACCAGGAGTGCCAATGCCCATCACTGCATGTTTCCCACACTGCCCAGCAGAGCGTGGGACAGGCCAGGTGCCCTGCACCTGATGCCTGGAGTCCGATGGCCCAACTTCTCCTTCTGAAGCTGTGTTTCTTCTCACTTATTTTTCTGGTGGCAGAGCTGTGGTCTGGACAGAGCAGCCATGGCAAGCATCAAGTGTTGCCCTCACGTGGACCTGATGGTTCATCACTGGTTCTGAGGGACCACACCAGTCTCCCAGAGTCATGCCCGGCTGGAAAATGGCCAGCCGCTTCCCAAGACAAAGGCCTCAAGGGGCAGCCAATTCTCTCTTCTTGTCCTTCTCCTAGTTCCATGGAGGAGGTGGAGGAACAGGTCCTCATGGGGTGCCTGGAGGCAGATGTCTGCTTGCCCTCTAAGCATTCATAGTCCACAGGGTGCTGAAGTGGGCTCAGGAGGGCCTGGCAGAGCGGCTGGAGCTGCCTCACACTGTCCCATGTAGGGGAGGAGTTCCCTCTCACTGCCCAAGGAGAATGCCCTGAACCTACATCCGGGCACCTGAGGCTGCAGCTGTATCCTTCAGCTGATGTCCTGGGACCAGGCCAACTCCAGAGTCACACAGACTTCTGTTCGAATCCCAGCAGCACCAGTCACTAGCCACGTGACCCTGGGCTGGAGGATTCTGTCTCTGAGCCTCAGTTTGCCATCTGTGAATTGGAGGTGAAGAAACTGACCTCTGGGGAGTCCCTGTGAAGCTCAGATGAGAAGGTAGGTGAGGGAGGCCGGGCCAGGTGCTGTGAACTGGGAGTCCCCCCAGTCCCCGTCCCTCCCTGCTCCCTGCCGCTGGGCACTCATCCTCCCCAGCGTCTTCCAAGCCCCCCGCCCCTCCAGGGCCCCATCTGCTTACCTGCATCATCTCATTCAATGGAGCAACAACCCTTTGAGGTGGGAGGAAACGGAGGCTCAGAGAGGTGAAACTACTCTCTGGAGGTTGAACAGCAAGGGTGTGGCTGAACCCAGTAGCCGGGAACCCAGCTGTTAACCACCATGCAGCCTGCACGTCAGTGGACCGAGGAGGCACAGGGTCCGAGGGCTGGCCCGTGGCTGATGGCGTGCCCTGGCAGTTCCAGAGCCCCAGATCCCCACAGGCCCTGGTTCACCCTCTCACCCACTGGTCTTGCCCACTGCAGCTCCATGTGAGCCGTGGCTTCTCAGCAGACCAGGGGCCACCGCTGTGCCCACAGAGTCCTCCCACAGGACTCTCCCTACACACTGGGGCAGGTCAGATAGGAGGGAGCCCCTTTCAAGCCAGTGTTCTCTCTGAAAAATTACTTGGGGAAATCCGCCACTGTAAAGGCCTTAGACAAAGTGCGTCCTTCATTGCCTTGTTTTTGCAGGCTTCTTCAGCCTGTGTCTGCCAGGTGGAGAGTGGAGGGTAGGGTGAGGGGCGGCGGGGGCTGTGCCCCAGATCACCAGGCACCCCGGGTGTGAGTCAGCTCGGGCACCTTAGACCGCGGGGATTTGTTCCCTCACAGTCCTGAATGCTGGAAGTCCGAAGTCAAGGTGGCGGCAGGGCTGGTTTCACCCTCGGCCTCCCGTGGCCTGGAGACGGCATCTTCCCCCGTGTCCGCACACGGCCATTTCTCTGTGTGTGTCTGTGTCCTCATCACCTCTTCCTTTGGGAGCCCCAGTCAGTTGCATAAGGGCCCCCGCTAAGGATCCCACCTTAGCTGACTTATCTTATTAAAGGCCCCATCTCCAATCGCAGCCGTATTCTGAGGGGTAAGAGCTTCGGTGGACAAATTCTAGGGGGTACACTTCAGCCCCTAAAACTGGACCCCTGCAAATCAATCCCATCCATGGGCTTTTTGCAGAAATCAGAGGACTGAGGGGCTCTGTTTACTGGTGCAGTACAGGATTTTACCCATCTAAGGTACTCTCCTGTTGTGGATTCCGTCACCCCATGGGGGCGGAGGTGGGGACCCTGGCCAGCAGGAGGGGACTCTGGCTTCTGATGAACGTGCCACCACCCTGGCTCCTTGTCCCTCTGGCACATGGGCTGAGCCTCTCCTCGGCAGCACTGTCCGCCCCCGGTGTGAGGTGGGGCCAGCAGGAGGGCCCAGAACACAAGTGCAGATGCAGCGTCTCCTCCAAAAGGTTCCAGGCCCACTCCGGAGTCTCCTCTCTGCTCTTCCCTCCACACAGTAAATTGCCCCCGCTTTCTGTGAGTGGGGTGCCCAGCCCCGTCAGGAGCACATTCTGTCCTGGATATGGAGGAGTGCAGGTGGATAAGTCATAGTCTTTGTGACAGGTGTGTCTGGGAGCAGCTGTGCATGGGACAGGTAAGTACTGGAGCAGGTGGGCACAGAAGCAGGTAGGCACAGAAGCAGGTGGGCATGGGGCACACAGTCAAGCATGGGAGGCTGGAGCGTGGGCCTTGGGACACTGTGTGGTCACGCCTGTGGATCCCTCTGCTTCTCCAGAGAAGCTGCCATGGGTCTGACCTCGGCCTTCCCCGTCCCGGCCTGCAGTCTGTGCTCCATGTAGATGTAGGTGAGAGGGGCCGAGGGGGGTTGAGGGGGGCGAGGAGTGAGAGTGGGTGAGAGGCGTGAGAGGGGTGAGCTGGGAGTAGCCTGGGCAAGCTGTGGTCCAGTGAACTCCAGGCCCCGTGGTTCCATTTCAAGTGCGATCTGCTGACTCGGACGCTTTCCCCTTGAAGCCTTTCTCCTGCGCTGAACTCCTACCACTGTGTGAAGCTAAAGCCTCTGCCTCCTCTCCATCCCTCAGCCTTCCGCAACCCAGCCTCCGGCAAAGGAGCTGTTCTCCTCTCAGAGCCCCCCTCCCGGGACTCCGTGGCACCAGGACCCACAGCCCAATTTATCAAGCCACACACAGCTGGGCGCAGCATCTGACCAAACGCAGGTGCAACAGGAGGCTGGAGGTGCTTTCCATCACGGTGGCTTCTCTAGCATGACTGATGGAGGGCCAGGAAGCAGGGCTCTCAACAGCTGAGGGGCTGCCCCTCCTTCAAGCCCAGGGACAGGGCAGCATAAATCACCAAGGACTGGCGCCGTGACATCGATGGGTAAAACAGCCTGCTGTCCCTTGGCTGCGCCCGGCCCTCCCGTCTCCCTGGCCCTGCTCCACCCGCCATGCAGCAAGTCTTTGTTTCCGTATCATGTCCACGAAGGCCGGTTTTACTGGACCTGGAGATCCCATCAGGTGCCAAGTAAACCCTGCAAAATAATGGGATTTCCAGGCAAGAGAGGCTGTGACAAACACCGAACTGACTCTAGATGCATAGAGCGAGTTCACCATTAATTCGGGCCACAGGGTGCCCGTTCGCATTTCCAGACGGGGCCTGGCTTGGCATGTCACCCTCCAGGAGAAAATGTCATAGATGAAGATTGAGTTTGCCGCTTAAGAGAAATGTCAGTTGGAACGATCCCCGCTATGAATGCTTTTAAAGAACCATCTGTGTAGGTGGAGAGAGATGCCCGCAGTCAATGGGCTGTTCTCCAGGAGTCACCAAGATCACCCAGGTGAAACAGCATTTGAGGGTGTTTGTGCCGATGCCCCATGCAGGGGTCTCACTGGAGTTTTCCCACCAGCTGATGAAGGCGAGGGCAGACAGGACCACAGAGCCCAGAGCGAGCCACATCCTGGATGTGAAGAGCTGAGCCTGCCTCAGCAAGGGGCCCGAGGCGGCAGCCTCCCCATGCCGGCCCAGGTTCTCCTCTAGAGAGTGGAGATAGCAGTGCATCCCTGCACAGGCCGCTGGGAAGGTCATCCGAGGTGACACTCGGACTGTGTGGGACGCAGAGCAGGGGCTCAGGAAAGGCTCCATCCATCCATCCTGCTTCTGGCAGCCTCATGATCGACTGGGGAAACTGAGCCTCAAAGGGTGAAACAACTTAACTAGGAGGTGTGGGAGCTGGAGAGAGCCCCCCCCCATCTGAGCACAGAGCTCCTTCCATGAGCAACCTCCCCCTGGCCCCCAGGGATGCTCCAGGATGACACTATCACAAGGCACTGGGACCAGCAGAAGTGCCTGTGAGCTGAAGACTCTCAGAAAGTCAGGAGCCAGTGTTCTCCATTGTGGAGGGGTGGACCCCCTCAGTGCCCAGACTCCCCTGGCCTCTGTCAAGAGTGTGAGTTGCTGGTAGCCCACAGCTGAGTCCCTTGCCTAAACTACCTTTTACCAGAGGTTAAACCCCTTCCCTGCTCAAGGGCAGCCCACACCCAAGGACTGGTGGGGAAGAAGGTTCAAGGTCCTGTCCCTTTTTCTGAATGTGGGACAACTCAGAAGGGCAGCCCCTGCTCCTGAGCCCTGCGGCCAGGGGGCTCCATGAGGCCTTTGCAGAAACTGCATGCATATGTGCACAGGCCCGCTGCCCTCACCCCCCACAGGCCTTGTCGCCAGATCCCGCTCACAAAGCCTGGAGCCTCAGAGTCAGCTCCCAGGGACTCCGGCATAAATACTGTTCTCCCTGAGGACAGGGGTCAGGAGGGCCCAGGCTTGGGGCAGAGGTTCAGGAAGTAGAGGCGCTTGTGAGAGCTCGTCCCAAAAGAACACAAGAGAAGGGACATCTTGGGGCCAGGTGCCGCCCCTCACTGATGCCATCCTGGACTTTTCCCCGCCGTGCAGAGGGAATGCCTGTGCCCAGGCCCAGAGGAAGGCACAGAGAGCCACCCCAAGGGGACTGTGATGAAACAGGGGGAAGGTGGCCTGGAGGCTGGGGGGCCAGAGACGGGAGGGTGGGATGGCTGGGTCGAGGCAAGCCAGTCTAGGCAAGGAATTTGGATTCTTCCCAAGGACAATGGGGAAGTATACAGGGTTTTAAGAGGAGACGCCTTTGTCACACTTGCATCCTGGAAAGATCTCTGACTGTAGTGTTGAGAATTGCTTAGCAGGACAAGAGGTGGGGAGAGTCAGAGGCGGCTGTGGTTTCCAGGGAGAGGGGAGACGGGTGGGATGCCTTCCAGGACACAGCGGAGGAGTTGCCTGGGACCCGCTGGCAGCAAGGGCAGTGGTGCCCAGGACCCTGCCCAGCCCATGCCTCTCATCCTTTGAAGGCCTTTGCCTTGGACACTGTCAGCTGCCGAGAGCGCCTCTGGCACCACGCAGCGCCCCCCGGGTCCCCTGGGAGGCAGGCACTGCGGCCCTGCCTGTTCCCAGACACGGTGTATTAGTCCGTTCCCACGCTGCATTGAAGACACACCCGAGACTGGGTAATTTATAAAGAAAAGAGGTTTAATTGACTCACAGCTCTGCGTGGCTGGGGAGGCCTCAGGAAACTCACAATCATGGCGGAAGGCACCTCTTCACAGGACGGCAGGAGAGAGGGCGTGTGCACAGCAGGGAAGCCCCTTCTAAAACCATCAGGTTTCGTGAGAACTCACTCATTATCACAAGGGCAGCACCGGGGAAACCACCAGTGATTCGATCACCTCCACCTGGTCCCGCACGGGACATGTGGGGATTATTAGAACTCAAGGTGTGCTTTGGGTGGGGACACAGAGCCAAACCATATCACACGGGAGCGACGGCCACCTTCACTCAGGACGCTGTGCAGGGCCTCCCGCAGCGGGCAGAAGACAGAGTCTATCCAGAAACCTCTCTCAGAGATTGTTTTCCATACAATCACCTCCTTCTCGGGGTCTCACACATGACAACCACCCGCCCCCCATTCTCCTGGCCCTCGGCACTGACTGGCCTGGGAGGGAGGCAAAGGCCACTGTTCCCATTTCACAAATGAAGAAATGGAGGCCTTGAGACAGGACGGATTTGTCTCAGGTAGGAAACCAGTGCGTCCGCCCAGGCCTGTCAAGAGCACCCTTGAGTGATCGCTAAAGCATTTGATCGTGCGCTCTTCCCTCGGAGAAGCAGGGCTGCCTGCTGCTGCACATCCTAACCATCCCTCCCGGCCCACCTTAAGTCAAGCCTCATCAAAAATCCCGGTCAGTGGCTCAAGCCTGTAATCCCAGCACTGTGGGAGGCCGAGGCGGGTGGATCATGAGGTCAAGAGATCGAGACCATCCTGGTCAACATGATGAAACCCCGTCTCTACTAAAAATACAAAAAATTAGCTGGGCATGGTGGTGCGTGCCTGTAATCCCAGCTACTCAGGAGGCTGAGGCAGGAGAATTGCCTGAATCCAGGAGGCG
>NW_016107801.1:898347-913152 GCF_001604975.1 Cebus imitator
AAAAAAAAAAAAAAATCCCCGTCCCTGGAGCCCTGGGGACCCCCTTCCTGAGCAGGGTGCTAAGAGGTTCCATGGATTCACGGTCTCACCCATCCCCTCCCCATGGCCATGCGGTGGGAGCCGACAGACACCGAAGAGCTGGGCCATTAGGTGGCTTTGACTCCAGGATCTGAACCTGGGTCCCCCACGTGCAGGTAGCTCTCCTTGACGTTTGGGCTTCACTGTGGAATGCACACTTACGGGCATCCTCGCCCCCAGGCGGACCTGGAGAATACATGGATGCTCATTTCAGGCAAGGCCTGGAGCCGTCTGACGTCATGCGAACACAGCCCCGCCTCCCAGGGCAGGGTTCCGGCGGGCTAAGGACACCTGCTCACTGGCGGAAACAGCCAAGCTTCATTAGTTTAAAATTCTCATCCTCCAGCCACGCCAGCTTCGTTATGGTCCACGCATTTGAGTCCTGGAGGGACCATGAGAAAATACCACCAACGGGAGGTTTGAATCAGTGGAAATGTCTCTCTCTCTCCCAGTCCCGGAGGCCGGAGGCTTGAGACCAAGACCATGCAGGGCCATGTGCCTCAGAGGCTCTTCCCTGCCCGCTCTGGTCCCGGCGGCTCCAGGCCTTCCTCGGCGCGGCTCCCAGCTCTGCCTTCATTTCCCAGCACCTGTCTTCAGGGCGTGTCTGCTTTTTTGACTTCCTCCGCCTCCATCTAACAAAGACACTTGGGATGGTATTTAGGGCCAGGCCAGTCTGGCTAATGCAGGAGGATGTCCTCATCTCAGTCCCTTAAGCTGATGGCATCTGCACGAACCCTTTTTCAAATACGGCCATCTTCACAGGCTTGGGGTCTAGCACATGGGAGAATATTTTGGGAGCCACCTTTCAACCCGTAGTAGTCAGAGTTCTCTAGAGGGACAGCACTAATAGGACAGATGTCTATATGAAGGGGAGCTTGTTAGGAGAATGGACTCACAGGATCACAAGGTGAAGTCCCACAATAACCGTCTGCAGGCTGAGGAGCCGGGAAGCCAGCCCGGGTCCCAAAACCTCAAAAGTAGGGACGCCGACAGCACAGCCTTCAGTCTGTGGCCAAAGGCCCGAGGGCCCCTGGCAGACCACTGGTGTAGGTCCAAGAGTCCCACAGCTGAAGAACTTGGAGTCTGATGTTCGAGGGCAGGAAGCTTCCAGCACAGGAGAAAGATGGGGCCGGAAGACTCAGAAAGTCTAGTCTTGGTATGCTCTTCTGCCGGCTTTATTCTGGCCGCGCTGGCAGCTGATGAGACGCTGCCCACCCGGACTGAGGGCGGGGCTGCCTCTGCCCGTCCACTGACTCAAATGTGAATCTCCTTTGGCAACACCCCCCCAGACACACCCAGGGACGGTACTTTGCATCCTTCAATCCAATCAAGTTGACACTCAATATTAGCCATTACAACCCACTACCTTCCGGGACACAATAAAATAGGCATCTGTACCCCACTTCTTCCCATGCTCCCCACCTTCGGAGGCTGAGAAGACAGTGGGGTCGAGACAGCCGTGGTTTGCAGCAAGCCGGGGTGTAAATGGCACCTGCTGTGCAGCCGGGTGTCGGGGGCAGAAACCGTCCCCCGTAGGAGGGTTCAGACTGGCAGGGACACGGGGAGCTTGGCCGGAGGCGGCGTGCGATGCCACAGAGCTCACGCGAGACACACGCCGTCTGGGCTTGTTATTTTTTCCAGCAGGCTCCAGTTTCATTTGTTTTCATTTTTAGTATTAAACCAATGTTTTTCATGGAAATGTATCCCAGATTCGATTTCCTTCCAGAAGAGGAAGTGAAAAGGAATATAGACTTTAAAACGACTCTTAAACTGGAGCCTAACCCAGAAGCCGTATGTATTCAGCCCTCGAAGTCTTCGAGCCTGGTCCGTAAGCTGAGCCTGCGGGGGGGTTCTCCAGCCGCAGAGAAGCAGGAGGAGGAGGTGGAGGAAGACGGGGAGAGTCCATCCAGGAGGGAGCACTTGGGCTCCGAGCCCTAGAAGCAGGGTGAAGACCACAGCTCCCAGGTGGAAGAGCCAGGACCCCCTCCCAGCCCATTCCTCCAGGGCACTGGCTCTTTCCTTTCCACCCTCCAGCAAAAACAGGGCTGATCAGATGCCCAGGGCCTGGCAGGGGCACAGGACAGGAGCATGGGCGGAAGCCCATGCAGCCTCACCGAGGGGCCCCGGGGCGGTTCACCCACGTGGGCATCAGCCTAGGCGGCCATGAGGCGTGGCTGGTCAACAGTGGCTCCTGAAGAGAGGCTCACACCGAGCCCCGAGCCCGCGGATGGGATCTCATTTGGGGAAAGGGTCCGTGTTGGTGTGATGAGGGTAAGGGCAGTAAGGTGAGGCTGTCCTCCGGCATTTGCCGTGTGGGCCCTAATCACCACCCCCAGTGCCCTCATAAGAGAGAGGCAGAGATTAAAAACCAAACAGCAGAAGCACCATGTGAAGACAGAGGCGGAGGCTGGTGCACAGCAGCCACAAGCCGAGGAGCACCTGGAGCCCCCAGAGCTGGCGAAAGCAGGAGGGTGCTCCCCCGGAGCTCTGGGGGTGCAGCCCCGCCGACGCCCCACTCAGGCACTGGGGGAGGAGATCTGTCTCCAGCCTTTTCCCCTTCCTTCCTGCAGTGGTTGCAGGACTGACCTACACAGCCTTCTCGGCTCAGGGCTGAGCGGGCAGGCCCACAGTGTGGGACACCTGGACGGCCCACACCTGTGCCAACAGGTGAGGGTCTGAGGACAGGAGGTGCCAGGCGGCAGGCCAGGCAACCTGTGCCAAGACCCCTGAGTGACTGGGCCAGAGACTTGGCCCCGGCACCTCTCCCATGCCTGGGCAGTGCAGCTGACCAAGGAGAAGGCCCCAGGCCTGGGCCAGCCCCAGACAGGCTAGAGACACAGGGCCAGCCAGGGAGGCCTGCACGTCTGCTGCGGCCACGCTGGGCTGGACTCCTGGAAGAAGAGGATGGGCTCAGAGCAGGAGTGGGCAGGCTGCCCACCCAGTCCAGACAGGGAGCAGATCACACCCATGAGCTGTTCTCCTGCCAGGCGCAGGCTGGGAATTCTCATGAACCCGGGGCAGGCCCTGCTGGGGTGTTGTTCAAACACTCGGTCAGCGGCTTCCAGACCAAAGTGCCCCAGCTGCTGGCCTGATGTGTGAGCTGGGCAGGGTCCCCAGAGGAGCTGCAGGGGCTGGGCTTGGGGATGGTGTGCAGAGTGGGCAGTGGGAGCCTGTGCAGCCCCACCCGAGGGGCCCCGGGGCGGCTCACCCACATGGGCATCAGCCTAGGCAGCCATGAGGCGTGAATTTCTGATGAGGGCGAATGATACTCTCTTCTGATCACTTCTGTTTGGCTAGTGGTGAACAGGGAGGGAAGTAAAGGCAGGACATGGTCCTCAAGGGAACAACCAGGGAAGGGGGGGTGTTTACCTGACTCGAGTGACCATGAGCTTCAGTGGTGACGGCCACTCAGCAGCGTGCCCTCCTCCAGCCAGGTGTCCATGGGGGGCCGCGCCAAATGGACAGAGGGTGAGATCCCACCAGAGGTCACTGTCGTGTGGGGCCGTGTCTGTCTCTGAGTACAATGCTGGGGAGGCTCAGTGCTCCCTGCAGACGTTCAAACGGAAGGCACAGGCACAACTGGTTAGAATTGTGTTGCTCTTAGCATCCGTTCCTCTTAAACCTTGAGGAAGAACGATTTGCCCTGAGTCTTGTGCAAATTCCTAGGAAGAGAAATTTCTTCCATGTTTCTGCCTTCTGTGTGCCTGACATATCCTACTGAAGCCCGTGGGTTGAAGGAAGGCCCCCAAAGCAAGGCCCACGTCTCACTGGAAACCCTGGCTGTGACCTTATCCAGAAAAATGGTCTTGGCAGCTGCAAGTTAAGGGTCTTGAGCTCATTCCGTGTTATCCAGGGGGCCTTAAATCCAATGACAAGTGTCCTCAGAAAAGACACATAGCAGAGACTCTGGGAGAAGAGGAAGAAGGGCTGGTGTGAAGACTGAGGCAGAGGCCACAGCAAAGGGGCCACAAGCCAAGGAAAACTTGGAGCCACCAGGAGCTGGCAGGGTGCAAACCTCAGACACCCAGAGGCCTGGAGGCTGGACCAGGCTGCCCGGCCTCCCCCGGAGCCTCTGGAGGGAGTAACCTTGCTGAGGTCTGGATTTCACACCTCTGGCCTCTGGAACTATGGGAGAGCACATTGCTGCTGTTTGAAGTACCCTCGCCCATGGTCTCGTGCAGGACACTAACATGCTGTTTCATGTGGATTTTCCACTTCCCCATCTACAGACCCAAAGCTCAATGCTCTAAGAGCCCGGCAGGTTTCCCACCAGGGCTGGGATGGTGACGTGGTGTCCACCCGCCTGTCAACACCCCACCCTCATCTGCGCAGTAGCTGCTGTGGGCTTTCTGCTCCAGGGTGCTGCTGGCTGGGGTACCCTGCGCCGTGAGCAGACCACCCACCCTCGGCGTCTCAGATGTGCCCACCCACCTGCCTGAGCTCAGAAAGCGCCGGCCGTGCAGCCAAGCGAGACACGGGCATCCAATGGGCCTGCATGTCTCACCTCTCAGCTTAGGAAAACCCACGCCTTGTGCCAAGGAAAATGAAACAGAATGTTGCATGGGGTTAATGAGACCCTGGGCCTGGGCATCTCCAGGCTGCTGCCCCCTGGGGAGGCGCTTCCATTCAGCAGGGCGCCCCGCCAAAGCCCCTGCCCGATGAGGAATTTTCCCTGCTTTGAAGCTGGTGGGCCTGTGCCAGTTTGGAACACGGGGATCCAGCTCCTTGCGGGAGAATAAAAGCAACTCGCAGACAGTAAACCCTGGCAGAGATTCGGTCCTCTTTCTTTTTGTCAACAAGGAGATTTGTTTTAATGGGAACCAGCACAATTGAGGTTGCAGATTTTCCACTCCTGCAGGTCTCAACAGCCGCAGCCCCCTGCTTCCACCCCAGGTGGGGACAGCTGCGAATCTGGTGAAGGTGGGGATGGAGGGGAGGATGGGGGAAGAGGGAAGATGGGGGGAAGGGGGAGGTGGGGATGGAGGGGAAGATGGGGGAAGCGGAGAGCGCCCTGGGGAGAAGGGGCTTCAGCAGCAGCAGGGCCACCCCTGTCTCTCTCCTGGCCTTCTGCCCCGTCCTGCACTTCACCCTCCAGCTCGCTGGTCCTCAGCTTCCGGCATCTGATGCCACCATCCCCAACTGTAGCTTCCTCTCTGTGAACAGACCTCAGCGGGGGACGCTGACTCCTTTCCCTCCCTTGTAAGGAGGAGGGTTAAGGAACAGAAATGCTTCCTGCCAGGTGGTTGCATATCTTAGGAAAGTACTGAGCCTCTCTGTGCCTCAGTTTCCTCATCTGTAAACCGGGAGCCTCAAAGGATTGTCATGAGGATTCCGTGAGATAATAAAGTACCCTTATCACCCGGCCTGCAGAAACAGCTGGGTCCACACATGCTAATATCAATCAGGCTTTAGCCTGGACAGGGAGAGCCGAGGAGAGAGGCTCTTGGTTGCATGTTTCTGACTCATCCCAGAGGCCTGGAGTCTGTACCAGGCTGCCCGGCCTGCCCCTCTCCTTTACCCTGTAGACCTTGAGGCCCTGGCAGCCCTCACCTTGACCCTGACCCACAGCTTCACCTGAGGCTCGTCCACCCTCCTGGCCTCAGGAGAGGTCCAGGTGTTCAGGCTTGCTGCAGCCAACAACGTGTGTCTCTTCCAAGTCTGTGTTAAAATCTGCCTCGGCTTACACCACGGAAATGGGCAGAGGCAGCAAATTAAAGACCTTTTCCCCAAAGAGTGAGTCAGCCATCAGGCCCTCGGCAGCACCACGGGTTCCACCCCGGCGGGCTCCTGCTGACGTCGGCTGCCCTCCTGGGGGCTGGGGGTTCCTTCCCTGGACCCTGTCGGTGATGTGGCAGTCCCTCAGGGGAGGATGGGAAGTCCAATCATCCCGTTATCCATTTGAAGAGCCTGGATTTCCTGTGGGGCGGCCATCTGCCTTCTTAAGAAGCTGCCTTTCCTAAACAGCTGCCTGCAGATATTTGCAGGGCCGTCACGGGGAGCAGGGACTGTTCCATATGGGCCAGGAGGAGAGAGGAACGCTCACCACATGGGAGTTCCGGGAACCCGTTTTGCTTTCACTCTGCATGTGTTGTGGGGTCACTAAGGCCCTTTCCAGGCCTGTTTCTCTTTTCTGAGGACCCCTCACCTCTCCGCTCACTTACATAGTATGGAGATACTGTCATTGTAAAGTCCCTGCTGTGGTCAGTTACGTAGGGTGCCTACCTCTGCCCCTGCTTCTGTCACCCAGAGGTCCTCCCAGGGAAAAGAGAATACATGCCCCGCTCTTGACACAGGCCCGTGGGAATTCAGTGTCTGGTGACTGGTAGCTGCCAGGCCCGCGTTTGCACCAAATCATGGAACTGCTGGGAGGACTCTCAGGGGTGTCATGTTAATTTTCAGCAACTCCCCCCAGAAGGAAGCCGACTGCCTCATCACAGCCCCCGCTGAGGCTTGCTGAGTGGGGACGCCGTCCCTGCCTGCATGGGGTCCGGGGCTGCTTTGGTAAGAGGCCAACTGTCGGCCCGCATTCAGACCCACAGCTGACACCCTGGATCCAAAACACGCTGTGTTGTCTGTTTTGTTTACTTTTTAAACAAGTTAAAACAATTAAGGCTACATTTAAAACTGGACTGGCTGACAGTCTTTTGGGGGTGGGGTCGGCGATCACATGTGCCTGAAGATGGATGGTGAGTTACCGTCGCGGGAAAAGGATGGGTCTTATCGGAGGAATGTAAGCATTTCGCTTCCGTGCTGTTCACAGTCCATGCAGGGCTTCTGGACAGGCCCGAGAGGAGAGGAGGGCCGGCGCGGGGAAGCCACGGTGTGGGGCGAGCTGAGAGGAGAGCTCGGGCGCTCGGCCACCGCCTCCATCTTTGTTCCCATGTGGAATGGCGACTTCCCCGATTCAGAAATGATAGCACAGTTCAGTTACTAGACTCTGCAAGTGGAGCGTCCTGTCTGCCGGGCACTGCCTGGTTCCTCAGGAATCAATTCCTGATCTTTAATTGCCACAGTCCTGGGCGGGCGAAGGCTGTGAGGCCTGAAGCTGGCGGGGAGGAAGCCCCCGGGCTGGCCAGAGTTCAGGCCACCCCTTCCCAGAGCCACCGCCTCTTTTGTCTCTGTCTTTGCGTCCTAACACCTTCAGAGCTTAGGGAACCAACCAGCTCTTTCCTGGGCCTAGATCTCTTATTGGCTTGACTTGGGGTCAGAGGAAACCCGGCTCCTTGTTGAGAAGGAACGTGTAGGCTTCTGTTCTAACACACAAGCAGGTGTGGAGCTGCCAGGCTGCTGGGCCCGTGTGAGGACGCACTGGCCACAGACTCAGGGAGGGCCTGGGGTCCACTTACTGCTGAGTCCAAGTGACTGACCTACTTTCCCTCCTGCTCTTTGGAATGAGACCTACCCTGCAGAAAGGCTGTGCCCATCCACTGTACCCTCCAGGCTGAATGATTCAATTGCAGGAAGCCCAGTCCCTCCCAGCGATGAGCAATGGTGCTGGGGGTGGGTGTCCGGCGGGACTGAGGCAGCTCGCCTCCTCTGCAGAGAGACTGTTTTCAATGGAAGCGTGTTGGGAGGTCAACAGACGTGCCTCACACCCCAGCCCCATGCGCAGGGCCAGCTGGTGACTCAGGGCACAGAGGCGTGCAGACTTCAGGTAGGTGGGCCCTGAGCTGCAGAGGCTGGGCTGGCGAGTGTGGGGCAATGTCAGAGAGGAATGCCAGAGGTGAGCTTAGATGGTGTTGGCCTTTCTGAGGCCATGTGGTGGCTGCTGTGAGCTTCTGGAATGTCCTGGTGGCTTCTGGAACATCTACAAGTCCCCATGTGCATAGAGGCTGCAAGAGGCAGATGGGGTGACTGCTGGATTGTCCCATTTCTTCTTCCTGCAAAAGCTGAAGATTTTTTTTTTTCTGTTCTGAAGAAAGAATCTCAGAGAATGTGAATGCCCACACATCAAGTAGAGCTGAAGATCACTATATTCTTCCTACATTGCAGTGGGGGTCTGCAGACAGCCTGAGAGATCCATGAACAAACCCTCACATGTCAGTTCTGGCCAGTCACGTGACCTTGGCCAATTTACTTATGCCCTCTGAACGTCAGCTCCTCCTCCCTGGACTTTGAGGAGGATGAAGGGGGACAAGTCACACTGCGTCTCCTGTGTGGGCCACGGAGCAGCTCTGGAATCTCTGCTGTCAAATGTAGACCTGACCCTCGTTCAGGGCAGCCTGAGACCAGGGGCTTTGCCAGCTCAGCCGTTCTGCAACACAGTGTGCAATGTGCTTAGCCATTGGCCAGACGTGGTTACCTAAATATTCATTTAAAAGTTATTAAAATTAGGCCAGGCACAGTGGCTCACACCTGTAATCCCAGCACTTTGGGAGGCCGAGGCGGGCAGATCACGAGGTCAAGAGGTCGAGATCATCCTGGCCGACATGGAGAAACCCCGTCTCTACTAAAAATACAAAAATTAGCTGAGCATGGTGGCGCGCACCTGTAGTCCTGCCTACTTGGGAGGCTGAGGCAGGAGAACCGCCTGAACCCGGCAGATGGAGGTTGTAGTGAGTCAAGATGATGCCACTGTACTCCAGCCTGGGCAACAGAGCAAGACTCCGTCTCAAAAAAAAGTTATTAAAATTAAATGACATTTAAATTCAGTTTCTCCATCACACGAGCTGCATTTCCAGTGCCAATGGCCACATGTGCGGAGTGGTTACCAACCGCCCGGCACACACATAGGACCTTTCCCTTGGTGCAGAGTTCAGTTGGACCTTGATGGCATCGGTCTGGAAGCTTTGGGACCCACAGTCAGCTGGGACACCAGCCAAAAGTGCAGACCCCTGCACTGCCCTCTACAGATTCTACGCAGCGGAGTCCGGGGCGTGGTCGCCAGAGTGCCAGGACCAGACGCGGAGCCACGCCCACCGTGCTGACAGCTGCCCCCACTGAGTGGCACGCAGACCTGGGAGGCTCAGCAACCTGCTGAGGCCCCGCAGCCCATGGCGCGGTGTCGGGGGCGGGGGCGTGTGCTTCTCTTATGAGCAGCCCCGGTCCCCATGCCTCCTGGGGGACAGGGACTCACACCCTCAACTCCTTGGTCTCCCCTAATTACAGCGTGCTGCATTCTGGGCACACAGCATGGTAAGGCTGGGCGTTTCCGTGTGAAGCCCAGTGGCGCCAGAACATGGACCTGTCGGAGCCCGTGTGCTATTCAGTCCACTGAAAACCTTCCTCGGCCCTCCAGAACATCTGAATGGAAATGACTTCCAAATGGAAGGAGTCGGTGAGGGAGCCAAGGGCCCATTTCTTGCAGATGAATCATGTATGGCTGGCTCCAGCCAGGCCCCGGGTTTCTACACGACTCATGCTTGTTTCTGTTCATTCAGAGCCGCCGTCAGCTCTGGATTCACTTGAGTTCTGGAAAATTCATCAGTGCGGCCCAGAGGAGGCTCTGAATGCGCGTCTGTTGGGCCATGCGGTCGCCATGGCCCTTCTGCCACCTGTAGAGTCTCTTCCCACAGCCCTGCTCACCCTCCCAGGCCACCACTGCCAAAGAACTTTCCAGTTAACTCAGGCCCAAGGCGGTCTGCAGCAAGCAGATGCTACACCAAAACCATGACTCTGTGTCCCCATTAGGTCACCAGATCTCTGAAGAGCACCAGCTCTGGCCAGCTTGGCCACCAGCACTGCAGTGACAAAGGGGACAAAGCACAGCTCCTGACTTTGCAGAGCTCCAGTTTGGTGGCAGCGACAACCTTGTCGGCCCTGTCTAAAGCCCATACAAAGCGGTTCGCATGCCAGGGAGGCAGCAACAAATCCTGTGGGAGCAAGAGGAAGGCAGGAAGGAGAAGAAGAGGAGTCAGGGGGAGGGGCAGAGAGGAGGGAAAAAGAGGAGGGAAAGAGAAGAGGAGGAGGAGGGAAGGGAGGAAGGAAGGAGGCAGGGACGGAGGCAGGGAGGAAGGTAGCGGGAGAGAAGGGGAAGAAGGGGCAAAAAAGGAAGGAGGAAGGGAAGGAGAGAAGGAGGAAGAGGAGGATGGAGAGGAGGAAGGAATGATGGAAAGCAGGGGGAGAAGGAGGGAGGGCAGGAAAAGAGGGAGGAAAGAGAGAGAACTTTGTGGAGGAAGAAGCGCCTGTGCCGAATGAGAGCTAGCAGGATTGAAGGGTGCCTGGAAGTTTGAACTTTGATTGATTAAAGCACAGGAGCCCGTTCCAGGGAGTCGCCCCTCCCCGGGGGTTGTGTGCGGGTCATGGGAGGCTGGAGAGCATGGAAGGCCATGCCGGGCAGCGGGGCTGCTCATCACCAAGGGCCCTGCTGCCGTCACTGCTGTGATTTTGTCCGGAACGTGGATTAAAAGCTCACGTCAGCTTTGTCCGTGTAGCCCCAGCTCCTCAAGGTGGGGTGTGGAGCCTGGCACATGGGTGCCCCGAGGGGTGCCCCAAAAGGCTCAGGACTTTCAGACCCACGCAGAACTGCCTGTGAATGCAGCTGAACACGCGCAGTCCAGGTGCCCACATGCGGCCAGCCAGCCGTGGGCAGCTCTCCTCCTGGCTGTACATCAATCCCGCCGCGTTCGGCTGCGCCTCCCGAATCTCTGCAGCAGCTCTGCCCCAATGACTCACACACAGGCGAAAATCGTGTTTCGTGTGTGTGTGTGTGTGTGTGACAGAGTCTCACTCTGTCACCCAGGCTGAAGTGCAGTGGCACAATCTCAGCTCACTGCAACCTGCGTCTCCTGGGTTCAACAGGTTCTTCTGCATCAGCCTCCCAAGTAGCTGGGACTACAGGTGTGCACCACCATACCCAGTTAATTTCTGTATTTTAGTAGAGATGGGGTTCCACCATGTTGGCCAGGCTGGTCTCAAACTCCTGACCTCATGATCCACCCACCTCGGCCCCCCAAAGTGCTGGGATTACAGGCGTGAGCCACCTCGCCCGGCCGAGAATCGTGTTTCTTCAGAGCGGGGCTGCTCAACCTTAGCTCGACTGGCGTTTGGAGCCAAGTCATGTTCTGTCGTGGGAGCTGCCCTGTGCCTGGCAGGGTGTGGAGCAGCACCCCTGGCCTCTGCCCACAAGACTCAGGTAGGCGGTCTGCAGCCCCAAGACACCCCTTCACATGACTGCAAGGAGATGCCACACCAAGCCATACAAAAGCATCCCCAGACATGGCCACCTGGCCCCTGGGGGACAAAATGGACCTTGATTGAGAACCATGAACTTGCATGGATCTGGGGGGGTCCTAGACTACACCTCCCAGCAGCCTCAGGGGATGCCCCACACCGGCCCCTTCCCGAGGGAGGATGGCTCTCACTCTCAGCAGATGCTCATAGAGAACCCACACCCTTAAAGGTTCAGACCCTTGATCTGGAAATATCAGAAACTTTCCCTGTAAAGGGCCAGCCAGGATGTACTTTAGCCAACAGGCACAGGCGTTGGGGCGGATTTGGCTGGTGGCCTCTGTGGTAGCCCAAGCCTCTCCTTCTGCCCATGCACCAGCGGGACCGTCAGAGACATGAGCCGTAAGCAGTACCCTTGACGGGTGTCCCGCCGCCCCACCCCTGCACTTGCAGCCTGCCACCCCCTCCCACCTTGGGTCACACACCCAGAGCCTGGAAGGGGTCAGCCCGGTCGGCCGCTGACCTGGGGCACACTTGAAGTTCTGGATCTCTTCCTGGCCGGGGTGAGGAGTGTCTGGTGAGGAGGGGAAAGAGGTGGACATTAGCAGGAAAGAGCTGGATTAATCACTGCCCTGAGTTAATTCCCCACTGGCGGAAAGCCATCAGAATGTGACAACAGAGTCAGGAAAAGCCCAGGGCAGGTGGCTTATCAGAACCTGGCCCCTCCACAGATCTGGCAGGAAGAAAGAGAACGCCATTGTCAGGGTCACGGGGTCCTCCAGAGCTGGTCTCAGCAGCTGTGTGGTCAACCCCAACATACATGGCTGGTCCGGGACACCCTCTCCCCGAAAGGAGTCCACCCCAGGGACCAGGCCGCCCTATTTATAGCTCTGCCTGAACCTTCTCAAGATGGCAATTTCATGCTCATCCATAAATCTCTCCTTCCAAACGGGTACTTGTAGGTCAGTGGAGACGAGGCCAAGAACCAAAATTGCTGGACTCCACATAGGGTTGCTGAGGCAGAGACACAATTAGGATCCCAGCAAGGCGGTGGCCCGGGCTTTGTCAGAGGGCAGGACACGTCGACTGTGGGCAAGGGTGGGGCCTGGCGGTCGTGTGGGTTAGCAGGGCACGGCCAGCCTCGGGGAGCACGTGGGGGCAGCCTCCTCAAGCTCAGGAGGCCAGTCGCAGGCACTTGAGTGGAGGCTGGACGTCCTGGCCCAGCCCCTCTGTGTGTGATTCTCTCTGGGCAAGGACCAGGCGCTGCCCCCTGATGTGCCACAGTTCCGCAGCCACACACTCGCCCCGAGGCGCACACCGGGGCCTGTTCTGGATCCTCGCAGCGCTGTGGCCATACAGAGGCGTGAGGCCTCTCACCCAGCATCCCATCAGGCTAAAAGCTGGACCTGCGCTGAAGACACAGCCAGTACTCCCAACGTGGGTCATCCCAGAGGAGCCTGGGGGCAATGGGAACCCAGGCCAGGCGCCAGGTGTCAGTGCGGCCTGGACCAGAGGCTGGCCTGGTACCTCCCAGCGGCTAGCTGGCCAGACGACTCTGGGAGTGTCCATCGGCTCCTCTGGGCCCCAGTTCCCCCAATCATAAACCGGGCACTGGACTAGATGGGCCTGGCTCTCAAGCACAGTGTCGCCAGCCAACCCTGCACCGGCCCTTCTCCCATCGGCCCCCAGAGCTGGAAAGGTACCATCCTGAGGAAGCTGACGGCACAGGGGCAGCGGTGGGGCTTAGGCTCAGACAACACCAGGCTCAAGCCCCAGCTTCCATCTCATCACCAACGTGTCCTTCCTGAGTCTGCAAATGCAGGAGGCCCCAGACCTCGGCGGAAGCAATCCAGGCTCCCGCTGGCCACGCACTGAAGGCCCCACGGGCAGGCACGCGACTGCTGAGTGCCACGGACCCCTTCTCCGGCTCTGCCTCCTCTTAGCGTCCTCTCTTCTCCCCTGGAAAGGATTAGAGCCGGGTCTGGACTTCGTGAAGCAGTGCTTCTTCTAATCCTGGCGAGGTCAGAGGCGGAAAGCGCAATGTCACAGTCTGTCTCTCCAGATGGCGTGTTCCCTCCACCCCCACACACCAAGGGCTTCAGGCAGGAAGCTGCTGTTCACAGGTAGGGGACCCTCATCTGAGCAACATGAGGGGAGACCACCCTGAGACCCCCACCAGCTGGGAGACTCAGGATGTGGGCGTGTCCCATCCAAGACCCAAGTTCCCGTGATGAATAGAAATGGTCACCACATATGGGCATGGGGGCAAGGTGTGAGCTGTCACCACCACGTCCCTCTATGGCCTCCGGGGCCCCATCCTCTCAGCACCAAGCCCCTGAGCCTCAGCCTGGAACTCACGTCCTCATCCTCTCTGACCCTGGTGTGAGCCTGTCACAGAGCCTCTGCCGGTCTTCATGGGTCTTTACTCCTATAGTTTACTGGGCTGGTCGTGTGCCTTGGGGATTCCAAGATGGCACCGTGCAGCCCCCACCTTCGAGGAGCCCTGAGTCTGGTCGAGGAGAGAGATGTGAGAACGGATCATGACAACCCACCAGGGTGGGGAAGAGCACCATGGGAACAGGGGCTGGGTTAGGACCCACCCTGAGGCTGTCTGGAGCGCCGGCGCAGTCCCACGCCACAATCCTCGAGTGCGAGTGGAAAGAACAGACCCCCTGGCGGGGTAGGGCGTGAGACACAGCATGGCTGGAGACCACAGCCCACCCCTGCCCTGGGGTAAACGTCCACACGGAGGAGCAGGCATAGAAGCTGGGGCACAGGGCCAGCCTCTCACCCAAGATCGCTGCCTCCTCAGGGCACACTGGTTTGCCCCACACCCTTCTCTAGGAAGCTGGGCTGCCCTTCCAGGAATGAGAACCCACCCCTCCTGCCCCATCTGACCCCCCACTTCCCTCAGCAAAGCAGCCAGGGCCCTCCCCTCTGCGTGACTGCCCCACGCTGTCACTTTGAACAAGGTGGGCAATGAACGTGGTCCCTGTGTGGGCCTCCCGTGGCCTCACGTCCAGGTCACCAGAGAGGGAACCAGCAGGCAAGACACGTCCCCGAGTCCCGCAGAAGGGAAGTGAATGAGCCTTAGACAAACACATGCTGATGGGTCTTAGGAAATGGAAAAGATCAAATCCTTTCTCTGGGAAGAGAACCAAGAGAGAAGCTAGAGGAAGCCAAGGGGGTTCCGGCCCGGCCTGTGGGCTCCCGCGCAGATGGTCCGAGCATCAGGCGGAGAAGCCAGCCTTGGCATCCATGCGCGTGGAAACCCACACGTGCAGGCTGCACGAAGCTCATAAAGGCGGCCAGGTCTGGAGCTGGAACATAGAGCAGGAAATGGCCTGAGTGAGCACGCGGGAAGAGACGCTCACAGGCAGCCCCACAGCCCCGCTTCTCCCAGGGGTCCCTGTGTGTCTGGGCTCCCAAGAGCCAACAGCCAGAGGCTGCAGATGAGCTCCCTGGAAGAAAGGAGGCTGGACACACAGGCCACGGACAGGGTCTGGAATTCCAAAGGCGGTGGAGTGGTGGGAGGAAGGGGGTTGGGATGTCACACTCAGTGGAAGGGGGTTGGGATGTCACACTCAGTGGGGGGGGTTGGGATGTCACACTCAGTGG
>NW_016107801.1:914125-915756 GCF_001604975.1 Cebus imitator
CACACTCAGTGGAAGGGGGTTGGGATGTCACACTCAGTGGAAGGGGGTTGGGATGTCACACTCAGTGTTGGGGTTGGGATGTCACACTCAGTGGAAGGAGCTGGCGATTCTGCCAGGGGCTGCATGAGAAGGAGCCCTAGTCTTGGCAACCAGGAGGCTCTGTCTACAGTCAACGGAGCGCTAACTAAAGGCCAGCACTTCGAGGAGCCCAGGTCTCAGGAGGGCTCAGCCCAGCGGCTGCGGGGTGGATTGGGCCAGCAGCTCACCTGCACGTCTGAGGCCGTGGCTCTTTCCGTTCACCTGCACTGCTGGCTGGGTACAATGGCAGCCCGGGCGTCACATCCTACACACCCACGTTCCGGGCTGGAAGAGCACCGGGTCTTTCTGAGCTTTTACAATTGTTTCAAGAGCTGAGGGTCTTTCCTTTCCCAGGAAACCCCCCTCCATGCCCACCCCAGCAGCCCTTCCCCTACCAGTCACAGAGAAGAATAGCACCATGGCAATTGGCTCAAAGCAGGGATGATCCAGTTTCTGGGGTGAGTGTTAGGGTCACTGCGTGGGGTGACACTCAGGCACCCTTCCCCGGCTGCTAATCCAGTGGCGCCTCAGGGCTCAACTCTCTGCAGACCCTGAGGGACTTTGCCAGGCCAGCTTGACCCTGCACCGCCTCCTGCCTCCCCAGTGAGAGGTCCCTGTCCAGCGAGGGCCGGGGAATAATACCAGACACCACCCAATGCCCAGGCATGAGTCACCAGGAAGCAAAGGGAGTTCCTACCCAACAGGCGACACCTGGACCCACAGGAGCACAAGCCGGTCGATAAATTTCTCCCACTTTCTCCCCCTGGAGTGACAGTCCCAAGACCAGATATGAGGCTTCCCAGAACCTGTCTCATGGGAGACTTACCCACACCTGATCCGTGTCTGCTCCAGGGGGCCCTACCCCCCAATAAATCTGTAGCACGCACTCCTTCGCCAAGGGCTAAGATAGCCGTATTCTCTGAGCACGTGGGTAGCACAGAAAAGGGTGAGCTCCGAAGCCAATCAGCCAACAAGAAAGAAATGTGGGTAGGAAACTAACAGTCTCTGCTAAAACAGTGTATAGTTTAATAAATTTGAAATCCAAGTAATGGGAAAAAGATGTGAGAGAAAAAAACTTGTCTTGAGCAATACCTTCCGAGAAAAAAGGTCTGGTCCAAAAGAGTGTTGAGAGCCCTTTCAAGTGCTCTAGAATTACTATTAGAATTCAATCATGGTACAAGCATGTATTCCCAGGCTGTGTACGTGGTTCCAGGTCACAGAAGAAGTAAAAATTCTTCAACTCATTTCATAGAACTGCACGATTCTGTCAAAATCAAACACAAAATCAAAATAAAAGCAAATGTTTGGGTGCTTCCGTGGCCAGGCCCGGTGGCTCACGCCTGTCATCCCAGCACTTTGGGAGGCAGAGGCAGGCGGATCACTTCAGGTCAGGAGTTCAAGAGCAGCCTAGCCAACATGGTGAAACCCTGTCTCTACTAAAAATAGAAAAATTAGCCAGGCATGGTGGTGCATGCCTGTAATCCCAGCCACTTGGGAGGCTGAGGCAGGAGAATCACCTGAACCAGGAGGGGGAGGCTGCAGTGAGCCGAGAT
>NW_016107801.1:917115-992998 GCF_001604975.1 Cebus imitator
TATGTTTTGCAATTGGGAAAATGTTTCCTATGGTATTTTTTACACCTGTATTTTGTATTTTTGTATGCACCTGTATTTTGTAATTTTGTATGTTTTGCAAATGTTAAACCAGTTGTACTGGTAATGCAGTGTTTTACTTAAACCTGATGAATGTAAAAATAAGAAACAAAATGGTGTAGAGATGATACAAAGGGCATAAAATGAACAAAGAAAATTATGATAAAATATGACTTAAAGATTTTTATAACATCATTTCACAGTACTGTACATATAGCCTACTCAACTTACGACCAAATCGTGTTACGACCGGTCTGTCGGAACCAGTCGTGGTCGTAAGTTGAGCACTAGCTGTATGATGGTCCAAATTCTTTTCAGGTGTACACATTGCAGATATTTTGTTTTTCTCCTACTCTGTCAGCTACCTTTCATTTTCTTAGTATTTTATTGAATAGCAGACACTTTAAATGTTTATTAAATTTTGTGTATCAGTTAGCACCTTCTGTGTCTTGTGTAATCAACCTTTGCCTAACTGAAGGCTATGAAGATATTTCCTGATATTACCTTTTAGAGAAGATAAAGTTTTAGCTTCCACAATCAGGCTTGTAATGCACAGTAAAGTAATTTTTGTTCATGTGGTGAAGTAGAGGATCAAGTTTCTGTTTTGCTTTTTTCCTGTATTATCTATGTCCAGCTTCTTCAACACCATTTATTGAAAAGACTTTCATCTTCCCCCACTAAATACAATCAATGCTTTTGTAGGAGCCTGTTTCTAGACTGTCTGTTTTGTGTTGTTGATCTATATGTCTGTTCTCATGCTGAAGCCATGCTGACCTAAGGCATGTACCTTTATGAACAGCTGTGGGATTTGATGGTATAAATTCTCCGACAGTCTCTTCTCCAAATTTATTTTACCCATTTACTCTATGTTCTTTGCATTTTCATGTAAATTTTAGACTCAATTTATAAATTTCCATAAGAAATTGTTTTGTTCATTTTTCTTCTGCATCAACTTTTTAGTTAAATGGATACTTTATAAATTACAGTGTGTATTCTTGATTTATTACAGTCTTTTAGGCATATCACTGCAAATGCTAAAAATCATAAATAAAACCTTAAAAACAGCCTGAGGGTGGGGGGCATATTATCTTCAAAAGAACAACAGTAAACATGATGGCTGACTTTTCAACAAGACAATGGAAACCAGGATGCAATGGAATGACATCTTTAGGGAACTTAAAGAAAGGTGTCCACATAGAATTCTACAGCCGGTGAAAATGCCTTTCACAAATTTAGATGAAACAAATGTATTTTCATACAGTAAAAACAAAGCTTAAAGCACATGCCATCACCACACTTATAGTACAGGAAGTACTGAAGGGGTTCTTTAACCTGAAGAAAAATAATACCAAATAGAATTACGGGACTCTACAAATAAATGAAGAAGGCCCAAAGGTAAAAATGGGGGTACCTATGCATGTCAATGAATCATTATTATGGAAGGCAATATCAACAACAATGTCATTTTGGTATTTATTATATGCAGATAACAGCAAAATATACAACCACAGCACAAAGGGCATGGGTGTATGTGAATGGAGTAAAACTATATAAAGTTCTTGCATTTTGGGGGGACTTATTCTAGTAGGGATTTTTTTCTTAAAGTCTATTTATTGGTATTAAACTAGCTATATCATTTTGCTGTTGTTAGTATGTACTTGGTCTATTAACTTTCATCCCTTACGTTAAAATTCTAGGTACTCTGAAGTTTTAAAATGTGATTTGGCAATTTTTATCTTTTAAAATCTTTGGTCTATTCACATTCATTTTAGTCCCTAGCATGTGAATTTATTTCTATTATTTATTGTGAACGTTTTGTTTATCTTGCCTCTCTTGTTTCTTTTCCTTCTCTTTTCTGCTTCCTTTGGATTGATTTAATATTTTTATTCCAGCTTTTCTCTTTATAGTTATACACACTATTTTCACTATTTTATTGGCTACCTTAAATATTAATATTTTGATATGTACATTGAATTTATGAAACTTCAATCAATAGATTTACCCTGCTTCAAAACCACAAAGGTATAAAACATTTTAACTCAAACCAGTCCCTCCTGACTCTTGTATGATTGTAATTTGTAAAACTCCCGAAGCCATTTTCATTGTTTTGCATGGTCAATGACTAATTACATTTGTCTACATATGTAGTGACACTTTCTTGGATTATCCTTTTCTCCCCTCCTCCTCCTCCTCCTCCTTCTTCCTCTTCCTCCTCTTCCTCTTCCTCCTCCTCCTCTTCCTCTTCCTCCTCTTCCTCTTCCTCCTCTTCCTCTTCCTCTTCTTCCCCTTCTTCTTCTTTTTATTTGAGATGGAGTTTTGCTCTTGTCGCCCAGGCTGGAGTGCAATGGCGCAATCTCAGCTCAGTGCAACCTCCACCTCCCGGGTTCAAGCGATTCTCCTGCCTCAGCCTCCCGAGTAGCTGGGACTACAGGCACATGCCAGGTTATCATTTCTTCTTGCATCTCACCTCCCACCTAAGATTACTTTCACTCTGCCTGACATACATCTTCCAGAATTTTCTTTAGGGAAGACGTGTAGGTAGCAACAGTTTCGTTTGTCCAAAAATACTTGCATTTTGCCTTTATTCTTGAAAGATATTTCCTTTGGGTATGCACATTCAAGGTAGACTTTTTTTTGGCCAAGAAAATATAAATATATGATATCACTCTCTTCTGGCTTCCATTGTTGATGTTGCAAAGTCAGATGTCGGTCTAATTGTTATTTCTTTGTGGGAAATTTATGTTTTCCCTCTGGTACTTTAAAAATATTCTCTTATTCTTTGTGGAGGGTGTTCTGCATTTTCACTCTTGTCTCTAGATATTGTGGATTTTAATTTCTCCTAACTTGGATTTGATGGGCTTGATGAATATGAAGATCAAGGTTGTTTATTTTTTAATCAGTTCTCAGAATTCCTGGCCATTACTTCACCAAATATTGCTCTTTCCTCAACTGGATGTAAGTGAAAGCTTTTCTCTCTGTTTCTATAATTATGTATCTCTCTTTTATATCATCTGTTCTTTTTGTTTCTGTGCTGCATTTAGAATAATTTCTACAGCTCTTTCTTTCAGTTCATTGATTCTCTCTTTAGTTGTATCTAATCTGTGGTTAAAATCATCCATTGAAATTTTAAATTCAGTTAAAATGTTTTCATTTTCAGTGATTATATTTGGTTCTTACCTATACTTTCTTACTCCTATTTATATTTTCACTCTCTTATTCTTTCAATCATATTAAGACTCCTGTCTAATAATTCCAGTATGTCAAGTCTTTTACTTCTTATTCTTCCAGTTGTTTCATTTTGTATTCTGGGTTTTATCTAAGTCTTCCTGGGTCTCTGTTTTCTTGTGTGTTATGTGACTGGGAACTCAAGCCACTTGAAATGGGCTTATTTTGGGGTCTACTTGAAGGCCGGATTTGAAGGGGAATTTCTCCTAGGAAGGATTCATCCTTACTTCTTTCTTTTAAGTACCTCAAGGTACTGCCAGCCCTGGCTACTCTAAACTGCATTTTCAAGTTGAGGCTCTTCAGACCAGCGAGGTAGTGTGAACTCAGGCTGCAAACCATGTAAGGGCTGGCTTGAGGCAATGAATTTCAGGGATAAATTTTTTCTCCATTCAATGCCAAGTTGTTTATCGCTAGTTTCTTGACTGCCCCAGGGCATATTGGAGGTATGTTTAATTCACCCTCACACTGATATGAATCCTTCAGCGTTGCAGCAATGGGTCTTAGTCCATTTTCTGTTGCCTATAGCAGAGTACTTGCAACTGAGTGATTTATAAAGAAAATGAATTGATTTTGTACAGTTATGGAGTTGGAGAAGTCCAAGGTCAAGGGGCCACACCTGGTGAAGACCTTCTCCCAAGGTAGAACCGGGCATCATGTGGCAAGAGGACTAAAGGTGATAGCTCAAGTCTCCTTTCTTCCTGTGAAGCCACAGTCCCACTCCCATGATCACCCATGAGTCCATTAATCCACAAGCGAATGAATCTTTGTGATGCACTCACTTCTTAAAGGCCCCACCTCTTACTACTGCCACATTGGCGATTGGATTTCAACATGACTTTGGAGGATGCAGACAGTCAAACCACAGCAAACTCCTGTTAGAGCCCCCTCACTGGGCAAATGCTGGCCTCTGTTGCTCCCTGCACCCTGGAAAGCCACAAACACGGAAGTTGACATTCATCTAAGGTTGTCATGGCAAATTCCTATTCTGATATGTGGGGTATTTTGCCTCAGAGAACCTTTGCTTTCTGGACAGGAGGGCACTTTGACAAAGTGGTATTAAAATGAACCACAGAGAATAAACAGGTAAGAAAAGCAGCCAAGGCATTTTGGGAAAAAATAGTGAGTCGTAATATACACCGTCCCACGTTGAGGCATGATAGAAAGTCCTAGTAATTTCAAATGTATGGCGTTAGCTCATGTCACAATTAGAGATCAGCAAAAATAAATAAAATGTCTAGAAATTGACCCTGTTGTAAGTAGCATTTTAAATCAATGAAGACAGAAACAACAAGTAACTGGTGGTTGGTGACTATTAGCCGTTTTGGAAAAATGTTCAGTTAGGGTTTCTTGCACATCAAAACAGAGTGCAGGTGGATTCAAGAGTCAAAAGTAAAAACATAAAAGGAAATTCAAAGTGAAAAATAATATTCATGCAGTCTCCAGGTGGGAAAGTCATTTGGAAGCATGAAAAGCAAAGGAAGAAAATACAAAATAAAATTTAAAATATTTAAACTTCTATTCATGAGAGAATGTGATGACTCAAACTAATGGGCAAAGGGAAATCACAGAAGTAGGTGGGGATTGTGGCAAGACCAAGATTTATATCGTTTGCCTTTAAGGAAATATTACAGCTTAATAAACTGAAGGCTAGCAGGCGGTATAAATAGAAAACTATACCAAAAATTCTCACGTTCACTAATAATCAAAGAAATGTCCATTAGAAGCAATATAGCTTCCAGGCTCACCAAAACTTTTTCAATGGTAACACTCTGTTAGCAAGGTTTGGGTAAATGGATATTTCCCTGATGGTAAATTAAATTGTAATTTCTGGAGGACAATTTGGCATTCTGTATCAAGAGCTATAAAACTATTCCAACACTTTGATCTAGCAATTTCCCTTGTATAATGGTTTTCTGAGGATAAATGAGATCCAGATACATATGATTGTTATTAGCAACACAGTAAAAACACAAACAGCAAACACAAAATCAATATCTACTAAGAAAAACTAACTGAATACATTAAGGTAAATCCAGAGTTGACACGTGATGAAACAAAGATTAAAAATCAGGCTTTGGACAAAGGAACAGAGGTAATACTATGGGGCAAATATAGACAAGAAGACAGATGGTGCTGGAAAAACCACACATCCCATGTAGAAAAATGAATCTAGACACAGACCTCACACCCTTCACAGAAATTAACTCAAAATGGATTCAGACCTAAGTTTAAAAGGGTTGATAACAAAATCTATCTGGTAAAGTGGCTTTGAGGATCTGCTAAGTTATTTACGGTGATTTACAAAGGTTCCACCTGAACTGACCAAACACAAAACTATAAAACTTCTAGAAGATAGCACAAGAGAAAACCTAGATCCCCTTGGGTATAGCACTGACTCTTCAGATAGAATATCAAAGGCACTATCTATGAAATAAATAACAGATAAGCTGCAGGTCATTCAAATTAAAAACTCTTGCTCAAGGCAATGCAACGTTTTGCAAAAGACAATGTCAGGAGAATGAGAAGACAAGCCACAGACTAGGAGGAAATATTTGCAAAACAGACATCCGATAAATAATTGCTATCCAAAATGTATGAAGAACTCCTAAAACTTAACGATAAGAAAACTAACAATCCAACTTGTAAATGGGCAGAAGACCCAAACCGGCACCTCATCAAAAAAGATGTACAGGTGGGGCAAGGTGGCTTACACCTGTAATCCCAGCACTTTGGGAAGCCAAGGTGGGTGGATCACCTGAGGTCAGGAGTTCAAGACCAGCCTGGCCAACACAGTGAAACCCCATCTCTGCTAAGAATACAACAATTAGTCAGGTGTGTTGGTGCACACCTGTAATCCCAGCTACTCAGGAGGCTGAGGCAGGAGAATCTCTTAAATCTTGCAGGCGGAGGTTGCAGTGATCTGAGGTCACACCACTGCTCTCCAGCCTGGGCAACAAGAGCAAAAAAAAAAAAAAAAAAAAAAAAAAAAAAAAAAAAAAAAAAAAAAAAAAAAAGATGTACAGATGTTCAACATCACCTGCTATTAGTTAATTGTAAGCTAAAGCAACAAGGAGGCACCGCTGCACACCTAAAACAGCCAAAATCCACAACACTGACAACACCAAATGCTTCTTTGGAAGACAATTTGGCAGTTCCTTCCAAAACTAAACATACTCCTACCACACAATGGAGCAATCACACTCCTTGGTAGTTATTCAAAGGAACTGAAAACTTACGTCCACACAAAAATATGCACATGAATGTTCATAGAAGCTTTATTCAAAATTTTCAAAATTTGAAAGCAACCACAGTGTCCTTCAGGAGGTAAATGGATACATAAACTGTGGTACATTCAAATAACAAAATATTACTCAGAGCTAAAAAGAAATGAGCTATCAAGCCGTGAAAAGACATGGAGGAATCTTAAGTGCATATTTCTAAGAGAAAGAAGCCAACCTGAAAAGACTCCACGCCGTATGATTCCAACTCTATGACATTCAGGAAAGACAAAATTATGGAGACAGTAAAAGGATCAGTGGTTACAAGAGAAGGGGGGGCGAGATGAACAGGTGGAGCACAGAGGATTTTTAGGGCAGTGAAGCTATTCTGCATGATGTGTTACTGACGGATCCATGTCATTAGACATTTGTCAAAACGCACAGAATGCAAAAAGCAAAAGTGAGCCCTAATGTAGACTCTTGACTCTGGGACACGATGGCATGTCAAGGTAGAGCCCTCAACTGCAGCAAAGGCATCGCCTTGCTGGGGAGTCTGCGTGTGTGAGGGCAGGGTTCCCAGGGAAATCTCTGTCCTTTCCTCTGAATTTTGCTGCGAACCTAAAACTGCCCTAAAAAATAAAGAGTATTAGTTAAAACAAGATGAAATAAAGGCGATGTTCTGAATGTTTGTGCCCTCTCATGAACAAAATTGGTGCAAAATGGCCCGCAAAGCTGCTGTGTCCGTTTTCACAATGTGAGGACTTTGCAGAAAGGTGCTGAGGCAGGAGGCGGAGCTTGATTCAGGAGGTGGGGCTTGATTCAGGAGGCGGGGCTCTGCTCAGGAGGTGGGGCTTGTTTCCAGAGGCGGGGCTCTGCTCAGGAGGCAGGGCTTGATTCAGGAGGTGGGGCTCAGACACCAGAGGAAATCGAGGGCAAGCTAAATAAAACAAGAATGGAGAGGAGGCAGCTTTCCATAAGACACGCCGCCAATGTGCCATTGTCAGTTTACCATTGCCATGGCAACAACCGGACCACTTGAAAGTTACCACTCTTTTCCTAGAAATGTCTGCATAATCGGCCCCTTGATCTGCATACAATTAAAATGGGCATGACTGTGCCTGCAGTGCTGCCTGTGAGCTGCTCCTCTGGCTCACTGCGTATTGCACGGAGCAGGACCCTGTGCACGGTTGCTTCAATACAAGGCGCTGCCCAACACCACCAGCTCGCCCTTGAACTCTTTCCTGGGCAAAGCCAAGAGCCCTCGTAGGCTAAGCCCCAATTTTCGCTCACCTGCCTTGCATCAGCACCTTCAATAAACCAGGAGACAGGTCCTCACCCAACACCAAATCTGCTGCCTCCGGAACTGTGAGAAATGAATTCCTGTTTGTTTGTTTGTTTGTTTTTGTTTTTGAGACAGAGTCTCACTCCGTCACCCAGGCTGGAGTGCAGTGGCAGAATCTCAGCTCACTGCAACCTCTGCCTCCCAGGTTTAAGTGATTCTCCTGCCTCAGCCTCCCAAATAGCTGGGAGCCACAATACCTGGCTAATTTTTGTATTTTTAGTAGAGATGGGAACTCACCATGTTGGCCAGGATAGTCTCAAAATCCTGATCTCAAGTGACCCAGCCTCCCAGAGTGCTGGGATCACAGGCATGAGCCACTGTAACCAGCCCAGCCGACTAAGACAGACAATTGGTGCCGAGAAGCGGGCTGTTGGTATAACCAATCCCTGGACATGTGGATGCAGCTTCAGAACCGGGTCGTGGGCAGAGGCTGGAGCATTGTGCTAGGAAAAGCCCACATCGTGGTGAACTGACTGTTGGGAACGATTCTGGTGGGGCTCAGAAGGAGAGCAGGAGAGCTGCAGAGGAAGCCTCAGTCTTCTTGGAGGTGACGGAAGTGGCAGTGAATAGGAGGCCAGTAGGAGAGGCTGTGACCGTGCGGTCTCAGACGGAGAGGAGGAGCGCCTACTGGAAACTGGAGGAAAGGCCATCCTCATTACCGAGTGGCAAAGCACTTGGCTGAATTGTGTCGTCTGGGTGTTCTCTGGAAGGTGGAACTTGCATGCAATGAAACAGGATATCTGGGAGAAGAAATTGCTAAGCCGTGTTGAGAGGGAAGCTTGGCTTCTCTTAATGCTTGTCATGAAAGGCCAGAAGAGAATACTTTAGGCAGGACTACTTTAAAGGTGGAATTTCTAATCAAAAAGGAAGCAAAACTTCAACTTTGGAAAATGTGTAGCCTCTCCTCATTGCAAAGAATAAGAAAGTGTATTCAGGAGAAAACCCCCAAGCCGTGGCGCATCTCCATCCAAGGAGGGGATAGTTCGGCCATGTACACTGAAGCCAGGAGCAGTCGCCTAAGACAGTGGAAGGTGGACCCGAGCACGGTCAGAGGTTCTGCAGCTGCCCTTCCCACCACAGACCCGGTGCCAGGGCCTGGAGGACAAGATGATTCAAAAGGGGCTGCCCTAGGTTAGACTCCGCTGGGCGCAGACCTGGCACAGGCTGCACTGGCCCCACTCTGGGGGCACCTGGGGGTGAAGCTTTGCTGTGTCTGCACGGTGCTATCTTTGCCGGTTCGCACAGTGCATCAGCCATGGAACTGTGTTTCCAGAAGTCACCTAGATTTCTACACATGGAGCCAGCTGGAGATGCAGGTTCACGACCCACAGCATAGGCAGGGCATGACTCCAAGGGCTGGCCCCACAGAGAGGCCCACAGAGGTAATCCTGCTGGAGCCACGAGGCAGGGCTCCCTGTCCATCCCAGAACAGAAGAACCACCGGCTTGTGATTCCAGCTCAGGAGAGTCACCGACACCCAGTTCCAACCCGTGTGAGCTGCCGCCCAGCAAGGTCATGGGGCAGTGCCGGAGGAGCCTTGGGGCCCAGTCGCTGCCCCAGTGTGCGCGGAAGGAGGAACCATTATTCTCGGGTCTATGATTTGTCTGCCTCGCTGGGTTTCAGGTTCCTGCCTTCTTTGCCAGCGTCTCTTTTGGAATGGAAGTGCCTGTCCTATGCCTGTCCCGCCATGGAAGTTTGGAAGACAGCGTGCTTGACTTCACAGGCTCACAGCTGGAGAGAAATTTGCCTCAAGATGAATCGTACCTTTGGTCTCGCCCGTATCTGATCTAATAAAGGAAAAAAAATAAACGGGATTTGAGAGCTCCTTGGCTGCAGGGAAAACGTTCAAAATGTAACGTGAAGCAACAGAGCAAGTTACTAACGGCAGCCAGTGGGCGATGGGCACTGACTGGCACACGGGACCAGAGCTCACTGTGGACCAGACCGGGGCCAGGCACAGAGGGTCCCAGTGCAGGGTGTGTGTGTGTGTGTGTGTGTGTGAGAGAGAGAGTGTGTATGAGTGTGAGACGGATTGTGTGTGTGACAGTGTGTGTCTGTATGTGTATGCGAGAGTGAGTGTGTGTGTGTGTGTGAGAAAGTGTGAGACACATTGTGTGTGTGACAGAGTGTATGTGTGTGAGTGAGTGTGTGTGAGAAAGTGTGTGTGAGAAAGTGTGTGTGTGGCTGTGTAGGTGTGAGAGAGGGTGTGTATGAGAGGGTGTGTGTGTGAGTGTGTCTGTGTGAGTGAGAGAGAGTTTGGGTGTGAGTGTGGAACTGGAAGAGTGTGCATTTGAACTCCGAGAGGAGCCCCACGTGATCCCGCTCTGGGAGCCGGTGAAGCCGCGCACACTTGCCCTGAGCTGTTTCTGCAGTGTGAGTCTTTGGTGGGTGGAGGTTGGGAAGAGCCTCCTCGGAGGCTGCTGTGAGGCCCCTGATAAAACGCAGTTGAGGCTCTGCACGCCATGGAGTCGGGCAACTGTTCTCCCTCATTTCCAGTGAGAATCGCTTGGACTCAGTGTCCATCAGAATCGGTATCAGCACAACACAAACCTTCTAAGGCTGCGGGACCCAGAGCGGGGGCTTGGGAAAGCCAAGACGGGAGCCATGAGGGGAGGGAGCCGTGGAAAAGGAGAGAGGGAAACGCACTTCCAGGGAAACGCTCCTCGCCTTCTTTCCTCCCCTCCTTTCCCTTCTTTTTCCTCCTTTTCCCTTCTTTCCTCTTTTTCTTTCTCTCTCTGTCTTTTCTTCCTCCCTCTGTCCGTCCTTCCGTTGTCCTTGCTCCCTCCCTCCCTCTGTCTTTCCTTCCTTCCTTCCTTCTTCCCTCCTTCCTTCCTCCTTCTTTTCTTTCTTTCATTCTTTCTTTTTTCTCTTTCTTTCCTCTTTTCTTTTTTCTGTTTCTTTATGTGCTCACACACCCATGCAGTGTCCACTGCTCCCCAGGTCTATACCATGTGTAAAACATGCAGGTGGCTCAGTCTAACCTTGAGGAACATCACTTGGGGGCATAATGGCTTTTGTCAGCAGGGGATGCCCATTCACGTCCACTGAGTTGTGTCTGCCTTCACACGCTCAGCAGAATCCCAGCCACACTCACATTCCCACGGGGATGCTCCCCCCACCTCCTCCCCCCGGGTCTCTCTCCCTGCAGCCCTCCATGCTTAGATGTGGAACGCTGGCCCTCTGTGGCCTTCGCAGTGGTTGCCTGGCTGTCCCCTGGCCGCTGGAGGCCCGAGGAGGCTGCTTCTCCATGGTCTTCCTCTCTCGCTGCTGCGCTCTGGGCCAGAGTGTGGTGCCCTTGTGCTTGCCCACGACATCCTGCCTGCCAGGTAAAAGGCACCGAAGAACATGACGTGTCTTCACTGCCATGGAGAACTCATACAGCCACTGACCAGACAAGAGTTCCTCATTTCTCTCCTGGCTCTGCCGGAACACGGAGCTGACCCCTGGGTGTTTCCGGGGACCGCCCCGGCCGTGGTGCTGGTGACCCAGAGCAACACCCGCCATCACGCACAACACCAGCAGGCTTTTCCTCCAAGAAGAAAGGGGCAGTGACGGAAGGAGCGATGATCCCGTCTTTGTCAGGAAATGGCAATGGTGTGGGCCCCCAGCAGGCCTGTGGGTTCCCGTAATTACGGGGCTCCTCGAAGAAAATCCATCTAAGCAAATTTCAGAAGAGCCGGCCCCCTGGCCGGGAGCTGCTCAGGCCGTTTGTCATGACTTCCTCCTGATAAGGGTAGTGCTTCATCCAGGAAGAATGTGGCCCGGCGTTCCCAGCCTCTTTTCGGGCCGTTCCGAAGGTGGGAGCTGCGGACCTCTCAAGAGCGCAGACGGAGCCCCCGGCTCTGCCTGCAGAAATTCCACTGCCGGCCGGAGCCGTGAATCATGCTCAGGGTTTGGAAAAAGTTGCAGCATCAAAGCCAACTGAGGTTTGGGGCTCATCCCAGATGTGGCGTCTGGGCTGGGGGAAGGGCGATGTTCCCTGCGGAGGCTTCCCTGTGGGCCCGATCTGGGGACGGGTGGGGGTGGGGGCCGTCAGCTAAGGATGGGACTTAGTCACTGGTCAGCGTTCCCAGAAACCTGGATTCCTCCAGCTCACCAGCGCAAACCACAAACAGCCTCTGCCTCCTGGTTCTACGTTCTCTAAAGGGCCTCAAACAATTTCTACGCGTGTCCCCAAACCCCCAGAACAAAGCTGTTCCTCAGCAAACACACTAACGCTTTTCCATCACCCCAAACATGCAGAATGCTGCTGACACCAGGAGCAGAGAGCTGGGGAGTCTTGTTACCAAATAGTCCCACAGGACCTACACCTACTCTAGAAATTTCCACCATCAGGGTCTGCTCCCATGTGACCTGCTGGAGACACGCGTGCGTTTTTCCACTTTAGGAGCAAATTTGCAAGACTTCGCATGGAAGTCATTCATCGCTGCCACCTCACCCCACGGCCTCCTTTGCGACTGTTCAACTCTTGCTCTCTGGCACAGCTGGACTGCACCCCTCAGGGATGTGTTTTCAGAAGGACGTGATGCCCACTAGGAGAACGTCCTCCCGTGGCCATCACGCACTGCTGGTCGCTCACCGGGCGTGGAATTTAGGGCCACGGTCTCCATCCTTCCGTGTCTCCCGGAGTGTGGCTCCTGCGGCATTCATTTCATGCTGCAGAGAGATCTTGGGACCAAACTGATTCTGCCCCTTTATCAGTGAACTTTCTCTCCCTCTCAGGTGGACATGAACCCTAACAACGAGGTTTTCGTGTTTCCCATAAGAAATGAGAGCAGCTCAGCCCAGTTCCTCCGTAGGATCCAGGGGCCTGCCTGGGCCTGAAAACCTGGACTCTTGACTTTGTCCTCTCAGGAAGTGGGTTTGTGGCCTTCAGCTGTCACTTCACTTATTTCTTTAGGGGGATCATAGTTCCTTCCTGTATCTGCTAGCTCAGGCATGATCATGCTGTGAAACAAGCATCCCCCAGCATCTCCATAGTTTAAAACAACAAGGAAGTCTTTCTTGCTCCTTGTACCTGGAGAGTCAGGGGCCGTCCTGTGCCTCTGGACACCTTCACTCAGTTGTCCTGCCTGCTGGAGTCCCCACCCCCTGGGAATATCGTCCATGGCCACTGGAACAGAGGAAACAAGGGTTTCTTCTCTCCATGTCTCTGCTCAGAAGTAAAATGGTGGCTTCATTTGCAGGAGCCAGTCAAATGGCCATGCTCCACTTCAAGGGGGAGGAGGTGCTGCCCCCTGCCCAGAAGCTGAGGGAGCTGGGCATTGGTGAGAAGTAGGAATGACAGCACGTTCCCTCCCAGAGTCCACGTGAGGAGCAAGGAGCCCCTGAGCCCACAGCCAGCAGCACGCCCAGTGTAGGCAAACAGCAACGCGTGCAGTGCCCGGGGACTGTGCCCCGGACTCCGCAGTCACTGACGGTTCACTACGGGAGGCTGGAAAAGCCAGAGCAGGCTGAGGGGCTTTCTGCTCCAGGCAGCCAGGCAGAGCAGCTCAGAGTGATGCTCCCTGAAGGTGGCTCAGGGACGCCACGTGTGCCCAGAGGAGGAGGTCTGGGGACATTGTGTGTGCCCAAGGACACCGTGTACACCCAGAGGAGGAGCTCGGGGACACCGCGTGCACCCAGAGGAGGAGCTCCGAGGAGTGACAGCTGAGAATATGGCCTGGCCTGGCCAGCAGAACAGGGGCCTTCATCCTGCTTACTTCTACATTGCCTGTGTGGGTTCTTTTTTTTTTTTTTTTTTTTTTTTTTTTTTTTTTTTTTTTTATAGACTGGGCCTTGCTATGTTGTCCAGACTGGTCTTGAACTCCCGGACTCAAGCAATCCTCCTTGGCCTCCCCAGCAGCTGGGACCACAGACAGGCACCACCACCCCCGGCCCGTGTGAATTTTTTCTTCGCATCTCCCTTCACTTGATGCAGGTTGAGAACTTTACTCTGCTTGGAGATCATTCATGGACGCTCCTTTGGAAATGAACAATGTTACAACCTGGCAAAAATGGAATCGTCCCATTTTCCAAGTCCCCAGGTCCTTGTGATCCTTCAGAAGCGATCTTGTTTTATCTGAAGCTCCAGATGCAACAGAACTCAGGTGGGAGAGTCCGGTTTCAAGTGGAAAGCCCCGTGGAATGGGGCGTGACTCCCAGCCCACGCCGCGCAAGGCAGCTGGGATTTCATCTGTATGTTCTCTCTCTTGTCTTCCCTCTCCTTCTCTCCTTCCTGCCTCACTCCCTTTACCCCGCCTCGCCCTCTCTGCTTCTCTCCTCTTTCTCTGTCTTTTCTCTGTCTCTCCCTCTGTGTCTCTGTCTCCTCTCTCTCTCCTGTCTCTGTCTCTCTCTGTGTGTCTGTCTTTGTGTGTCCCCCGATGTCTCTCTCTTCTCTCTCTCTCTCTGTCTCAGTATCTCTGTCTCTGTGTATGTGTCTCTGTGTCTCTCTGTCTCCATATGGGTCTCTCTGTGTCTCTCTTATGTCTCTGTGTCTCTCTGTCTCCATGTGTGTCTCTGTGTCTCTGTGCCTCTCTGTCTCTGTGTCTCTCTGTGTCTCTGTCTCTGTCTCCGTGCGTGTATCTGTGTCTCTGTGTCTCTCTGTGAGTGTCTCTGTGTCTCTCTTCTCCCTCTCCCTCCGTCTTCCTGTCCAGACAGCACCACATAATGTTACTTGGATCGCAGGCAGCCGCTTGTGTGATGTCTGAAAAATCCACGTTTCTGCTGATTTTAGGGAAAGAGGACGCCCCCCGCCCAGGGGGACAGGACAGAGCAAGTGACACCAGGGCTCACCCAGCCCTGGAATGGATTCCTCAGATGCCTGGGGCCGCACACTGGGTGCCCCTTGGAGCTCCAAAGCCCTCAGAGTCCAGAGACTCCCCTGCTCATGGAAAAGGAGCCTTGTGGAGGCCACCAAGGTCTCTCCCTGTCCAGGAGGCTGGTAAACAAGCTGGCCAACTCAGCGGAGCCGAGCGGGCTGATGACAATCCCAGGCCTGCTGGAACGGCCGCAGCACGGGGGGATGGAGCCGCCCGGGCTTCCCCTCCCAGGGCCTCGTGTTTTCCATGCTGGCCTAAGCGCCTGCCTGGTGAACAGGTGGGTGGCTGGCTCCCGCATGGCGTGGGCTGTGACCCACAGAGGGTCCCTGCCCGGGGTCCCACAGCACGGGGCCTTCCTGCTCCGAGGGAACCGTCTTTGGCACCAGAGTCACAAAAAGCATGCGTGACCCTCTGCAGCTTAGGGCCCAGCGAGGGCCTGGTGACAGCCTCCCCCTCGAACTTTTCCCATCACTGGAGGCCTTGGGATGCGCGCGGGTCCTACAGGGTGGGCGTGGAGGAGGCTGGAGACTAGACACACAGACGTTCCTCTTGGTCTCAGTTTTATTGAACAGATTTTCAAGGCAGTAAGTTTGACGATGGAAGGAAAAAGAAGGAAAAGCACTCTGCCTTTTCAGGAAAGCGCAAATTCATACACTGCAGGTTCTCCTCCCCAACACCATGAGGAACAGAAGAAGAGAAGGCCCCCTTATCCAGAGTCAGGCAGAGACACGGCAGGATCGGCTCCCAGAGGGACCGAGCACGTGAGGTGGCTGAGGGGCCAGGATCTGCCTGGAAGAGTGGGGACAGCACACCCTGGACACTCCCAAGGTTACAGGACATGGAGCGTTAGCAGAAAGACCACAGACAACAGTCCAGTCTGCCCCTTATTTTACAGGTGGGGAAACTGAAGCACACACAAGGAATGAGTTCCACCAGGCTCCGGTTCTATCCAGTTTCCTGATTCTTGTTCTAGAATTTTCTCTTTAAATCTTGGCCGTCTGTGGATAAAGCTGACTGGGGCAAAGACAAAGGGTTGTGGAGGAAGAGTGCATCTCTCTTGCAGCCACTGAGGTTGAGTCCCTGAGTGGGAGGCGCAGTGGGTCACTCATGACCACGCTTGGCTGCCCCGTGCTCCTGGGTGGACAGGGTAGGAGGGCTCAGCAGAGCACTGCTAAGAGGGTCAGGCTGTCACTGCGTGACTCTAGAGGACACCAGCCACAGGGTGTGACAGATCCCCAGAGCTATGCAGTACACAACCTGCACAGCCGTCCACGGTAACCCTGAGTCTAACCCACCCTGGTAACTTTGCAGCCCTGTACCCAGGGTTCTCACCCTGCTTGCAGGGACTCCATTAACATGCAGGTGAAGCGTTAGGATGCTAAGCCGCCGAAGACAGACACTGCGGCCCAGGCTACAACCCAGAGCCCTGGAGAAAGAAGAGACTTGCCCACCCACGATGTGTCTGCTGCCTCGTAGGTCCCGAATCTGATTTGCTGTCCTCAGTTTGCAGGTGGATAAAACTAGGGCTCTGAGGCAAGTCCACAGTGAAAATACTCAAACGCCAGGGTACCCCGCCCTGGGCCCCTGGCCTGTGTCTGCCGAGAGCTGGGCCAGGTGCTGAAACAGCACAGCACTTCATAGGCACGCTGCAGGTGAAGGGTGACCATGCACGTCTGATGTCACTCAGCGGGGCCACCTGGAGCCTCATGCCACCTGCCGCATGTAATGAGTACAGGGGCTCAGTAGCACCTGCTGGATGGAGTGTGAGCTTGGTTATTCATCCCATCTGCTCATGAAGCCCTGTGTGGGTCAGGATTCAACAGAGAAGCCACCAGTCGAGGACATGAAGACATCACAAGGAATTAGCTGCTGGGATTGGAGGTATATTGGCCAGATATGTATCCGTATCTCCAATAAGTTCTTCCCATATATGTAGTATATGAGTGTATATATATGTGCATGTGTGTGTGTGTATATATATGAGTATATGTGTTAACATATATGAATATGTATGTGTGAATAACAGTATGTGTGTGTATATATGAGTGTGTGTATATAAGTATAATGTATGTATGTGAATGAATATATATGAGTGTGTATATATGTGTACATGAGCATACATGTATGTGTGTGTATATATGTGTACATGGGCATACATGTATGTGTGTGTATATGAGTATATGTGTGTATAAGAGTATATATGTGTGCATTTATATGCAAGTATGTGTATGTATATATGAGTATATATACGTGTGCATGTCTATATGAGTATGTGTGTATATGAGTATATGTGTGTGTATATATGAGTGTATATGTGTGCATGTATACATGAGTGCATGTGTATATAAGTATACGTGTGTGCCTGTATATATATTATTATGTGTACTTGTATCGATGAGTATATATGTGTGTGTATATATGAATATATGTGTATGTATGCATGAGTATATATGTGTGTGTATATGTGAGTATATATGCGTGCATGTATATGAGTGTATATATGTGCACATGTACATATGAGTGTATATGTGCATGTTTATATAAGTATATATGTGTGTGTATATATTAGTGTATATGTGCGAGTGTATATGAGAGTATACATGTGTATACATGAGTATATATACATGTGTATATATGAGTATATAAATGTGTGTCTGTATATATGAGTATATACGTGTGCATGTATACATAAGTGTATATGTGCTTTATATATGGGTGTATGTGTGTGTATATGTGACTATATGTGTGCATATACATGAGTATATGAGTACATATATGTATGTGTGTATAAGTATATAGATGTGTGTATATATGTATATATGAGTATAGTGTGTGTATTTATGAGTACATATATGTGTGTATATGAATATATGTGTATATACAAGTGTGTATGAGTACATATGTGTGCATATATGAGTATATGTGTGTATATTCATATATGTGTATATATGAATATGTGTGTATATTTTATGTACATATGAGTATATGTATATGAGTATATGTGTGCATATGTGAGTATATATATGTGTGTGTGTGTATATGAGTATATATGTGTGTCTATGAGTAGCCTCTGCCACCAAAGACAAGATCAAGCCAAGGCAACACCTACTTGTGTACATGTGTATATATTCATGTGTACATGTACTGTGTATATGTAATCATATTTACATGTGTACATGTATATATGAGTATGTGTGTGTATATATGAATATATATATGTGCATGTATATGTGCACGCATAGACATATATATGATAAGATTTATGACCGAGACCAAGAAGTCTGACAGTCTGCAGTCTACAAGCTGTGGAACCAGGAGAGCCTCTGGGGTTTAATTCAGCCCAAGCCTGCAGGCTGCAGAACCAGGACCACGAAGCTGCAGGCGGGGGGAAGATGGAAGCCCCAGCTCCAGGAGCCAGAGTGAATTCCTTCTTCCTGTCCCCTCTTCCTCCACCGCCCCCAACAGCCTCGAGGATGCTCCCCCGTGCTGGGGAGGACCATGTGCTTTACTCAGCTGCCAAGTCCGATGCTGCTTCCTTCTGGAAACACCACCAAGACACACCCAGCAATCATGTCTCACCAGCTATGTGGGCATCCCTCAGCCCAGGCAAGTCGGCCTAAAGTTCACCATCATAGGGAGCCGGGGAGGCCAGTATGAAACCCACAGTGCCCATGTCAGGAGCGGCCACTGGATGCCCATGGGCAGGAGTGGGTGCTGTGATCCAGAGAGAATTTTGTTTCTGCTCTGAGTCAGGCTCACCCATTATCCAGGACAATCTCCGTGGCAATGGGCCTTAATCACATCTACAAATCCCCTGCCCCGCAACACCCAGGCTGATGTTTGATGGAGTGACCCGGCGCTGGAGCCTCAGCAGGGGCAGGGAACTGGCCGTCACAAGCCCCTGGTCAGGTGGGTCCTGGTGTGGCCTGTGGTTTATGGCTGACGGAACAGAGCCCCGGAGAGGATAAAGAACGTGGCTGAATTCCGACGGCGGGTGCTCGGCCATGCTGGGGTGCAAACTCAGGGCTGCCCCAGGTGGGCGTTCCTTGGCTTGATCTTGTCTTTGGTGGCAGGGGCTACTCTCGGGTGCTCTCCCTGCAGTTCACCCCTGGAAGTTCCCGCATGTCTGCCCCCCAAGAGACCAGCAGGCCAGACCCCACAGCGAGGATGCGGTACAGCAGAATGGACACTGCCTGTCCTGAGGGCCTCCACGCCAGGACGCCAGGGGGACTTGAGGTAAGTCATCCATTCCCAGGCAGGTGGTGACCCTGGGTGCAGGACGAGGGGGCTCAACAGCTGAGGCAAGGGGAGGCTTCAGGCAGGGGGCACTCAGCCTGGCTCAGGGTGATGAGGGCCCG
This sequence comes from Cebus imitator, assembly GCF_001604975.1. Lineage (NCBI taxonomy): Eukaryota > Metazoa > Chordata > Mammalia > Primates > Cebidae > Cebus > Cebus imitator. The sequence goes on from NW_016107801.1 coordinate 936,116, forward strand.
GTCGGCTCCGGCCGCCATAGCCAGGTTCCACAGAGTGGGTGGCCCAAGCCACAGGCATGATTTTCTCACTATTCTGGGAGCTCAGGGGCTGGCAGCTCGGGGGTTGGCAGACCCAGCGCCCGTGAGGCCGCTTCCCATGGCAGGATCTCACTGTCTCTGCGTCCTCCCCGGGCCAGAGGGAGGAGCAGGCACTCTGGTGTCTTCTTCCCAGGTCACCCATCCCGGTGCAAGCACCCCCTCCCCATGCCCTCATCTGCCCTAATCATTTCCCTGAGGCCTCTCCTGCAAACACCACCCCATAGGGGGTGAGGCTTCAGCATGGGGTGCTCAGTCCACAGCTGAGTAGAGCGGGACCTCAGGTGAGTGGGAGGTGCGTGGGGCTGGTGCTGGGGAGGGGCTGGGCCCTCGGCAGGGCACCTGGAGGGTCCAGGATCCAGCATGCAGCCCCAGAGGGTGAAGGGGTTAGAAGAGGGCAGGAGGCCACGGAGGCCAGCCGGTGGGAGGCTTGGAGTACACCACTCTGCCTGCGCAGTGTTGGGTGGGGAGGGCAGGCCCTGTGGATGCTTCACTGCGTCTGCCACCCTGGGGCAGGTGCTGCTGGGGGGGCAGGGTGGGGCTCTCCTAAGGAAAGAGGTGATGAGCTCTGGACTCCTGCAAGGAGCACCCCTGAGCCGGGCCAGCCACTGCCCCTCCCTGAGCGTAGCTCCTGGGACTCCCTGGGGCCGGGTCTCCGGGCTATGGGAGAATTCCGACCAGGCCAGGCACTTCTCTGGCTTCCTCCAAGTGCTGGCCTACTTCCCGTCCCTCCCATGGGACCCTTGAAGGTCCAGCAGGAGGTCCTGCAGCCACCACTTAGCAGGACAGGCGAGGCCTCGCCCGCTCCCTGTGGAAGAGGAAGTGGCAGTTCTGCCCAGCCCTGCACGAGGCTGCCCAGGAACAGCCTCACACCGGCAACCCCAGCGGATGTGCAGCAGGGGACATGAAGTCAGCCACCAGCCCCGGAGGACAGAGAGAAGGCCCCCGACAGACGCGTAACCCCAGCGCCCCACGGAGCATCACCCTAAAGCCAGCATTTAGCCTTGGGATGGCCTCAGAAGCCAAAGTGCAGAGCAGCCCCCACCCAGGCCAGTGCTCCCCACACAGACCCAGGGCTACCTCAGGAGGCCTTGGCAAGGCAGAGCTGGCCTGGCCCCGGGCACAGCGGGCGCCCGACCCTGGGAGGCACTTCCTGCATGCAAGGCTGAGTCCTCAAAGGTGCTCAAGGCCCCATTTTGATTCAGTCACTCAACAAATATGAATGGAGCACATCTGATGTTACATTCCATGCTGAACAGTAGGGAAACCAGCCAAAAAAGAGAAAGAAAGAGACAAAGGAAAAGAGAAGAGAGGGAAGAAGGGCTGGGAAGGGAGAGAGAGAGAAAGGAGGGCAGGTGGCTGTAATGGCGTCTGGCCACGCTGTCACGCGGCCCTGGCTGTGCCCAGGTGCTCCAGCTGCAGCGTCAGCTCAGCAGGGACCCCAGGCAGCGAGTGAGGACGAGGGTCCTGAGGTCAGCACAGGGGAAACAGGCTTCAGGGAGTAGGTGACGAAGTCCCCAAAGGGTGGCGCGTGGTGAGAAGGGGCAGCCAGGTGATGCCGGGAGGGGCGAGCTGTGACATGAGGCCCCAAGGGCTGTGATGGCAGAACCCACTGAGTTCAGTCCAGCTGGGAGGGACAGAGCAGCCTAGGTGGGCGGGGAGGTTGTCAGGAGAGGCTTCCCCAGGTGGAGGCAGAGCCCATGAGGAGGTCAGCGTGGCTGGGGCAGGGGTGTGGGAGTCAGCGTGGCCAGTGGGTGTTGAACGTGGGCTGGGGGAGGTAAGCGGGTCCAGGCACAGCCCAGCCTTGTAATCCCTGCTGGCTGCAGGGTAAAGAATGAGATGGGAGGGTGAGGGTGGGGCCCCCTGAGCAGCGAGGTCCATGGCGTGGAGAAGAGGGGATGGATGGGGGGTCCGTGGGGCTGCAGGGGTGAGAGCAGTGGGACCCACACCCCTGCGGCACCTCCCCTCCCAGTCCCCCGCCGCCCACCTCGCCCTTCAGCACTGTCATGCGGTGGTCCGTATTCCTCCCTCTGGGTGGTCCAAAGCCCCAGTGGCATCTGGAAGAACCGCAGGGGAGGAGGATGGGGGGGACTTCACTTGAACGTGGCGTCCACCCAGCCGGCCTCTCCCAGGCCTCAGCATGGACGCAGAGTGACCCTTTGCTTTCAGGAGAACCCCGGCTCCAGCAGGCTGCAGGGCCAGCCCTGGGTGGACTTCAGATCATCCAGGAGGCTTCCAGAGCTGTGGGGCCAGCTGGCTCAGCGCCTGCCCTGTTCGCTGGCCATGGCGCTGTCTACGTGGGGCGCCCCGGGACCCCCATCCGAGAACCCTGAGTCCTGGCCCAGCGATGCACAAGCGTGGTCTGAGTCTGGGAACCCCAGGGGGCCCTAGAGGCCGGGCCGGGAGGGGCAGCCAGGCCAGGCGAGGATGCTTGCACAGTGAGTCAGCGCAGATGTGGCTGTGGTTACACACTCGTCCACGGAGGCAGGAGAAGGCCGCTGCTCCCGGTACCCCCGCACCCCATCGAAGGGGAGGCCCTGGGAGGGGGCGGGGAGCCCGGCGGCAGACACAGTCCTCGGAAACGCACTGCCCATGGGCCAGGGCCAGTCTGAGTTAGTGGACACCTGAAATGAAGAAAGTTCTGTTGTGTTCTCAGAACTGAACTCTGCCGGAACCACCAGCTGCAGAGAGAGTCCGACGCTGGCCACCAGCTCAGCCCCTTGCTAGGCCTGCTGGAGGAGCAGATATAAATAACTTGCTTTCAGAACCGGGGCGTTCAAAGGGACACAATTAAAGGGACCTGAAAGCTGGCTGTCTCAGGCCAGGCACCGCGACCTCAGGGCCACCACCCGTGCTGTGGCTGACTAGAGCAGGGGCTTGTTAGGCCAAGGCTGCCACAGCCTCTGGGTGCACGGAGTGGGCCCTGCCGGGGAGCCCTCGTGCTGTGGAACTGGGGCCCCGAACTCAGAGATGCCCCTCCAAGGGCTCGCTCCCACATCGGCTGCGATGTTTTTCAAACAGAAAAAACCACTCAGATATTCTCCTGTGGCTAATTTGTTCCAGAAGGCACCAGACTGAATATTGCTACTGTAAATAGATTTCTTCATTATCCTGGGGCCAAAAGACTAAGAAAAAAAAGAAAACCAGGAAAGAGTCAGTAAGTGCCTGGGCTCCCAGCAGGTCCCCAGCAAGGTGTGGGAGGACAGGCACAGGGGAGGCGGGGGCCAGCGGCGCGCTCTCTGGGGGATGCCATCTGTGGCCAGGTTTATTAAAGTGCTCACCTGGCTGGAGGGCTCTGGGCTGTGCTTTCCATGAGAAGCATGTCAGGAAAAGGTCGACGCTTAAACCCCCAGGAGGGAGTGCATTGCGCACTATTTCATGATGCGACCCGGAGCTAGTTTATGGAGGTAACCAGGTGATGATACAGAAAGGTCAGTGCCATTAAAAGAAGAGTTTATTGCTCACAGCTCCCACCAAAAGGGAGGTACACCATGCCACGCAGGGCCACCTGGGGAGGTACGCCTGCCAGGCAGGGCCACCTGGGGAGGTACGCCGTGCCACGCAGGGCCACCTGGGGAGGTACGCCGTGCCATGCCATGCAGGGCCACGTGGGGAGGTACGCCGTGCCGTGCAAGGCCACCTGGGGATGCCCCAGGGCCGGTCAGGAGGCAGGAGGAGTGAGGGGAGAGCATGTCCCAGGGTGCAGACAAGTCACGCTGAGCACAGGACCAGGCATTTTGAGTCATTTTGGCAGGCTCTGGCCTGCAGGGATGGTCTCTAGTTGCCTGGCACCCAGCCCTGGGGTGATTTAGGGCAGGGAAAATACTGGTTTGGGATGTGAGAGTCAGATGAAGGAAGCGGCTGGGGACACGGGCTCTGGAGAGGTTGGTTTGCACACGAAAGGCGTGTCTGCAGGCACGTTGCTTGCTGGCTCTAGGAATTAGCCCGCCCTGGGAGGAACAGTCTTTCCAGGATTAGCAAGGCCCCAGGATGTCAAAACAACATAACTTCAGAAGATAAGAAACACGATTAACACAGGCTGATGGGCACTTGCCTGCCCCATGCTTCTGGTGCCCTAGGGAGCAGGTGGCCGCTCCCTGCTCCTGGGAACTGCCAGCCCCACCTCGGAGAGCCCCTTCCCTCACTGTGGAATCCTAGTCTCCCTGCAAAGCCTTCTTCTCTGGATGGTTCATCGCTGCCTCTCCTGGGGACCTGGTCTGTGGTGATCCTCTCCTATCACGGACATGCCCTGGGTGGTCTCTGGGTGACAGGCACAGGCTGAGGGTTTGGTCCCTGCCTCCATCTCACTCCCTCTCCCGAGCACCATGCCTGTGTGTGGATCCCCCAATGGTCTCTCTCTGTGAGTGGGCCCTCTGTTCTCATTACACCCAAGCCAGAGCCAGGGTCTCCCTCACCTCCACCGCCCCTTGTCCACACCGCCCTGAACCCACTGATGGCCCCATCCCCTTCCTGCACCCACATTAGTCCTTGCCCTGGCCGTGCCTTCCAACACTGCCTGTCTCCCCAGTTCCAGGCTTGGCTCCTTCTCCACCAGCACCAGAGCAATTTTTCTGGAGTCCCTGCCAAAAACTCAGGCACTTGCACAACCTTAGAGTCAATGAGTGCCTCCTAGCCTCCTGCAGCGGGGGCCAGTCCCAGGCACACAAGAACACTTGGGGGCCTTTGATTGCTCCCAGGATCCCTGTGCCCGGCTGTGCTCGCCTGGCTGACCCGCCTCCCAGCTGGCCTTCCCCTTCCCCAGCCCAGTAGAACCACCCTCGGCTGGGCACCACGACGCATGCCTGTAGTTCCAGGGCTCTGGAGGCTGAGGTGGGAGGATCACTTGAGCCTGGGAGTTGAGTCCAGCCTGGGCGACGTAGCAAGAGCCCGTCTCAGACAGAAAGAAAGATCAAGAACCATCCCTGGCTCCCTGGAACTCAGGCTGCGCCCAATGGCCTCTGGGGCTTTGCTTCGGCCTTTCCTTCTGATCCCCACACCCCAGCGCCTCTGCTCCTGCCTGGCCGGCTAAGCTGTCCAGGCCCTTGAAGCTCACCGGAGTGTCCTAGTTACTCAAACCGTCGTCCAACAGTGATGCCTTCTCACGCGACAGTTTTACCCTTCGCTGATATGCAAAGTGGCCCTGGTGGTGCCCCTGCCCCCAGGAGTGTTCTTACAGGGAGAAGAAGGAGGAGAAGGTCACCACGGGAGCATTCCCACGCACCAGCAGTGGGGAGCCTCGGAAGCCTCCTTGGGAGGGAGGAGGCTGCAGGCAGGAGGAGGTGGGTGGGATGGGCTATGCGGGAGGGGGGAGACAGCAGCAGGAGGGGGGCTCTGAGGGTAGGTAGCAGCAGCCTCCACCATGGACCCCTAGGAGTACACAGGTGAGGGGCCGGCAGAAAGAGCAATGCAGGACACAGCCTGGGGGCTTGGACCCTCCAATTCTACAGACCCTGGGAAGCCTTGGGAGGCATTGAGCAGGGACGAGAAAAAACCAAGCCCTAACTTGGGAAGAATGAGGCAGACAAGAGAGAGGCAGCATTTTGGCCACACACCCTCATCCTCTGGGCTGCATGATCCAGATGACCTGAATGGGTAGCCGTGGCCGGCTGGCCTGGCCTTGTCCCCACTAGGAGCAGGCCCAAGAGGACGAGATACATCTGCTGGCACTTGGGAGCCACCAGCCACAGGGCTTGCAGGCTGGGGAGGCATACCCCCTCTAGCCTGGGGCCTCGGGGCACGCAGCGGCAGCCTGCAGGCTCACTGCTGGGCCTCCCGCCAACATCCACAGCCCAGCTGCCTCACCGCGCATTTGACCCGCACGATCCAACTCAGCCTGGGAATTGATGGAAGTTGGGGAGCAGACCCCGAGTGCTAAGGACTTGATCTTGGGCGGTCACCGGCAGGAGGAGGCTTAGTCACTGCCTGTTTTCAGAAATGGCACTTAGGACCAGGCACCTGGCTATAAATTCATTCTCCTGAACCAGACCCAGCTCAAAGAGAGACCAGCGGGGTAGTTCCTTGCCTTGTCTCCCGGCTGGGCAGTGCCCTGAGGCCACTTGGCCCTCCTCGTCAAGGATCAGGGCTTTGAGCCTCACCCTGCTGTGCCTGTGACATTCTTGAAATGTTCTTGAGGTTGGCCAGGGCATGGTGGTGCACACCTGTAATCCCAGCACTTTGGGAGGTGGGCGGAGCACTTGAAGTCAGGAGTTCCAGACCAGCCTGGCCAACATATGAAACCTTGTCTGTCCTGACAGCAGCAAGCCTGGCATGCAGTAGGTGCTTAACTTAGAGCCCCAGGCGCACGTGTGCCTGGCTTTGCCTCCTGCATCTGACCTGGGGCTCTCTGAGAGAAAGGGCTGGGCCTGTGCCTTTAGATTATTCACTTCTGCCTAAGAGGGAACCTACAGCTCCCCCCAAACTGTTCCGTTAAGCACCTGCTGTAAGCCAGGCTTGCCGCTGTGAGGACAAAGGTGAGCCGGTCATGGCTCCTGCCTTGCGGGAGGCTGACGCTCTCATAGAGGAGACGAACCCACACCTATGACTGGCACTGGTGCCATCCCCCGCCTCCTCACCCTGATAACTCCAATTCTGTTTGAGAGGGGATGCGTCCAGCTAAAACGCCCAATTTCCCAAGCTTCCTTGCAGCTTCAAGGGGCGTGTGTCACAGTTCTGGCCGTCCACATGCACACAGGCCGAGCGCCATGGCTCACGCCTGTAATCCCAGCACTTTGGGAGGCCGAGGCAGGCGGATCACGAGGTCAAGAGACCAAGACCATCCTGGCCAACATGGTGAAACCCCGTCTCTGCTAAGAATACAAAAATTAGCTGGGCATGGTGGCGCACACCTGTGGTCCCAGCTACTGGGGAGGCTGAGGCAGGAGAATCGCTTAAATACAGGAGGTGGAGGTTGCAGTGAGCCGAAATCGCACCACTGCACTCCACCCTGGGCAACAGAGCAAGACTCCGTCTCAACAACAAAAAAAAAGTTATTGAGGTTATACTAGAAAAACAAATCCAGAAAATGAGAAACAGCAGACTTCCCGTATTGCCAGTCCCTCCAGGAAACTGGGAGCCGCTCTGAGACTTTTGCTGGAGACGAGCAGATGACTGTGTTTCAGCAGCAGTGAGAAACTGGAGCTGCTGGGAAGCAGGAGGAAAGTCCCAAAGCCTTGACCCAGCCATTGCCGACCCCACCTCCCGTCCTGCCTGCAGGGACCCCTTCCCTAATGGCACTGGCGTGGCTGGGAGAACCTGCAGCTCAGGTCAGCTCTAAAGTGGAGGGAGCTCGAGCTAGAACTAGAGCTCTGGACCTAATGATGAAGGTTGGGGACCATTTCCCCAGAAAAACTCCAACTGCATAAGTGCACACACACCCAGCCTGTCCCACGGGCTGCCGGTGGTTCACAGACCCTCTGAAGCCCAGCCCCGCCCTCCGAGATCCCAGGGCTTCTCCTGGCATGCAGCCAGCTTCCAGTCCCCAGGAAGGCCTTGGTAAGGCAGGGTCGGTGGTGGCCGCATCCCAACTCCCACCCCCACTTCCTTGAGAGGCTCCCGCATCCCAGGGCAGCCCACGCAGGAGGCAGGGCCAGGGCCCCCAGAAGTCACTCCTGTGTTCTCAGGTGAGATGAAGTGATACCACCTGCATCTGAGCTCTGTCCCAAGTCAGAAGCTCCACGGCAGGTCCCTTGGAGCCCAGTGACCAGGGGGTGCGGTCACCTGCTGCTGCAGTGATTGTGCTTGCTCCATGCCAGGCCAGGTGCCATACGCTGCCTCCCCAGCACACAGAGAAGGGAGATGCCAGGCACCTGCCCTGGACCCATTGCCTTCTTCCTAGAGGTCAAGAAGACACACTGGGAGATGGAAGGTGACTCTGAGGCCACAGTCCACATCAGCTTTTGGAATCCCCAGTGCAGTGCCGGGCATGGCTCCAGCCAGAAGCAGAATCTGTCGGCCTTTGCTGTGCAAGACAAAACCAGCTGCTCCACAGACCTGCAGAGGAGGTGCCCAGAGTGGCACTGTGGGTATCTGGGCACAAGAGACTCAGGGTAGCGGAGAGCTTGAAGAGCCGTGGGGACCGCTGAGCAGATCTTCCAACAAGCACCCAGAGACGGTGATACCAGGTTGACCCACTCGCCCAGCAGACCTTGCCCAGCACCCTGTGCTCTGAGTGGCTGGCAACTAACCCTCTCTGTGCCGCCTGCTCTCCTTATCAGTAGGATACCTCGGAGATCCACGCTGAGGCTAACGGGTTAAACGACAGAGCCCATGACGCATCCAATCAATGGAAGCCTCTAGTCGGTACTTGCAGAAGGTTCTAGAGCTTGCTAGCCTTTCTGCACTTTGCTGATGCTGTCTGACATGCCGGTGATTAGCGCAGTGCCGCTGTCTTTCCGCTGGGGACTCGGCTTCTGGAGAACGGAGGCTGGCTGCCTGGTAGGGTCTGGCCACACTCAGGTGACTCTGAGGATATTGGCTGAATGAATGAATCAGTTTAATAGAAGGGAACTAGGTCCGTATGCAACGGGGCAGGTCACTGTTTCAGTCTCCCTCCCATTGTCACTGAGGTTTGCCACATCCTATGAGTGCCTCCCATTCCTCTGCTGGTTCTGCCTTACAATGTATCATGAGCCCTCTTGGAAGTCCTTTATCTGCCTCCCCACCTTGTCCCCCTCCTCCCCACCAAGGGTAACCCCTGTCCCAGCTTCTGACACTACAGAATCAAATGTGCTTTATTTTTTTTAGACAGAGTCTCTCTGTGTTGCCCAGGCTGGAGCTCAGTGACCCAGTCTCAGCTCACTGCAACCTCCGCCTCCCAGGTTCATGTGATTCTCCCTCCTCAGCCTCCCAAGTAGTTGGGATTACAGACACCTGCCATCACGCCCAGCTACGTTTTGCATTTGTGTAGAGATGGGGTCTCACCATGTTGGCCAGGCTGGTCTTGAACTCCTGACCTCAGGTGATCCACCCGCCTCAGCCTCCCAAAGTGCTGGGATTACAGGTGTGAGCCACAGCACCCGGCCAAAATGTGCATATATTTACTCATACAAACAAAATCATACAGCACATGTCCGCTGGTTTGTTTTTCTCTCTGCCTAAAGCTTTTTCCCTCTCCATTCTGTTTGTGAGACTGAACCATATGGGTCCATGCGACAGGCGACACCCTGTCCATTCTTGTGCCACAGTGTTCTCCTGCGGAACACAGCAGTTTGTCAGCCACTTCAAGGTTCAGGGACATTTTGGGCTTTTCCAGTTTGGGCTCTTACAAATAAGCTACGTTGAACACTCTTGAACATACATTTTGTTAGACAGATGCACACGTGTCCACTGAGTACCTGCCAATGAGTGCAAGGCTGGACCACAGCCCTTACTTGTTTTTAACTTCAGTGGAAAGTGTCCAAGCGCAGCCATTCACGTGGCTGCTGGCAGCGGGCAGGGATCATGGCAGCCCCACATTCTCATCAACGCATGGTTTTTCAGTCTGGTTTTTTAGGGGTTTTTTTTGAGACAGAATCTCTCATTGTTGCCCAGTCTGAAGTGCAATGGCGTGATCTCGGCTCACTGTAACCTCCGCCTCCCAGGTTCAAGCGATTCTCTTGCCTCAGCCTCCCAAGTAGCTGGGAATACAGGCTCCTGCCACCTCACCCGACTAATTTTCTTGTGATTTTAGTAGAGACGAGGTTTCACTATGTTAGACAGGCTCGTCTCGAACTCCTGACCTTGTGATCCACCAGCCTCAGCCTCCCAAAGCGCTGGGGTTACAGGCATGAGCCACCACGCCCAGTCGTAGGTCATGTTTAATTTGAACCATTTTGGAGTAGTATGTCACTGTGTTTTGTTTTAAGTATTTACTGAGGTGAAATTCACAGAACATAAAACGAACAATTTTGAAGTGAACAATCTCATAGCATTTAGTACATTCACAATTTATGCAACCACCACGCATATCAAATTCCAAGACTTCTCTACCACTCCAGAGTAAAACCCCTCAGCCATTAAAAGCAGTTTCTTCTCATCCCTCTTCCCCACAGCCCCTGGCAACCACCAATCTTCATTCTGTCTCTAGAGGTTTCTCCCGTATAGATTTCATATCAATGGGATCACACGATACGTGGCCTGCTGTGACTGTCTTCTGTCACTGAGCGTGGTGTTTTCAAGGCTTATCCGTGGGGCAGTGGGTGTCAACACTTCCTTCCTCTTTATGGCTGAACACTATCCCACCATGTGGGTAGACCGCAATTTGTGTTGCTGCGGTTTCAACTTGCATCTCCCTGATGACTGATGAGGTGCGGCACCTTTTCACACGCTTGTTGGCTGCTTGAACACCCTTTTTCTGAAGTTCTCCTTCAAGTGTCCCGTCCATTTTTCTACTGAGACGTGGGTCTTTTTCACAGGCATTGGCCAGAGGTTTTATACACTCTTGACTCGAGTCCCTGGTCAGTTACTTGTGCTGCAAATATCTTCTTCCACATCGTGGCTCTCATTTTCATTCTCCCAGCTGGTCCACAGACCTGCAGAGGGGAAGCCCAGGTGGTGCTGTGGGTGCCCAGGCACAGGAGACTCGGGGTGGTGGAGAGCTTGAAGAGCCGTGGGGATGTCTTTCGATGAGCAAAATTTCCTAATTTTAACGTAACCCAATTTTCAATATTTTACTTTCCGGCAGTGCTTTCTGTGCCCTGTTTAAGAACACTTACCCATCCCTACAGTCATCAAAGTGCTTGTGCTATCTTCTAGAAGGTATATTGTTTTATGTTTCACATTTAGCTCTACAAACCACCTGGTAATGGAAATTTCTTTTCTTTTTATCTTTTTCTCCCCACATGACCCAAATGATTGAACACCATATTTAAAAAAAATCTTTTTCCCATTGCTCTTCAGAACCAGCTAATCATAAGTCAAGGGATCACATAGGTGGGTCTGTTTCTGTACCTAACTCTGCTCCATTAGTCCACATGTCTATTCTTGAGAAAATATCACACTATATCACATTTTATTAAGCACTCAAGTAACCCTCAATATTTTGTTTCTTCGTTAGGATTGCCTAGGCTGCCCTTGGCCCCTCACATTTCCATACAAATTTTAGAATCAGCACAGAAATTTCCACAAAATGTATGCTGGGGTTGCATTTCAATTCCGTTGAAAGTAGGTACATTTGGTGATGAATTAACATCTTCACATAAGTGAGTCTTCCATTCATGAATATGAAACAACTCTCCATTTGTTTGGGTCTTGTTTCATTTTTCCAAATGAGGCTTTGTAGTTTACTATGCAGGTGTCTTTCACATCTTCAATGCCTTTGTTCTTGGAAAACTGTATGTATTTTAATATCATTATAAATGGCATCTTTAAAGTTTATTAAATGTCAGTTAAGGATACAGAGAAACACAATTGTTTTTCATCTTGATATTATATTCAGCAACTTTGCTGAATTTGCTTATTAATTCCAATAGTTTATATATTCTTTTGGATTTTCTATGCAAATACTCATGCAGTCTGTGAATAACGCGTTTATACCTTCCTTCCTCATCTTTGCACCTTGTGTTTGATTTCCTCTGAAATCTCCAATACAGTCTGAAGAGATATGGTGGGAGCAGACAGCTTTGTTTCCATCCCAATCTCAGAGGAAAACTTCAGTATTTCACCGTTGAGTAAAATATTTGCTACAGCTATTTTCATTTTGTTGGCTCATTGATTTGAAAATTCTCTTCTCAGATTAAGGAAGCTTCCTGTATTTCTGGATTACCAATAAATAATAGCTTGCTTTTTTCTCCTTTATACTGTTACTGTAGTGAATTTCATTGCTTGAATTTTTTAATGCTAAAATACCCTTGTGTAGTACTTCTCTTGGTTATGTCGTATTCACCTTTTATTATTTCACCAGATTTTGTTAATATTTGATTAGAATTTTCACACTTCTGTTCACAAGAGAGGTTGGCTTACACTTTTTCTTTTGTGTAACATTCTTATCAGATTTGATGTCAAGGATATGTTGTCTAAATAAATGGAGTTGAGAACGTTCCATCTTTTTCTATTCTCTGAAAAAATGCATGAAAGGCAAGCAGTAATCTTCTATGAATATTGGAAAGGATTGACTGGCCAAGCCATCAGCCTGAAAATCTTCTGTAGGAACACTTTAAGAATTCCATTTCTTTACTACTTAGATTAAATTTTACTTCATTTCTCATATCTCTTTTGGTAAGTTGTATTGTCTTTAAGAATTTGTCCATTTCATCTGAATTTTTAAATGTACTGGCATAAAATTGTTCAAAATAGTCCGTTATTATCCTTTAATATCTGTAGGATCCGTAGTGATGTCCCGTTGTTTTTCTCCCTGATGTTGGGAATTTGTGCTTCTCTCTCTCATTGGAAGTTTATCAATTCTAATAGCCTTTTCAAAGAATCAATATTTAACTTTGTTGATCCATGCTATAATACATTTGTTTTTTACTTCATTGATTTCTGCCATCTTTTTTTTTTTTTCCTTCTTTTTTGGGATTTGATTGAAGACGCTGTTCTAAATTCTCGAGATCGATACTTAAATCATTATTTTCAAGTTTTCTTCTTTTCCAAAAGTACCTTTGTTTGTAAACTATCCTCTAGGTGTATCTTCAGCTGTATCCAACATTGTAAATATGTCATATTACCATTTGTTTTCAATTCAAAATATTTTTAAATCTCCATTTCTATTTCTTCTTTTACCCACTCTTGAAAGCATTTTGGTGAATTCCCAAATACTTAGAGATTCTCTAATTATATTTTTATTATTGATTTCTAGCTTAATTCCACTGTGGTCAAGGGAATATATTCTGTATTACTTCATCTATCAGAATTCTGTTGAAACATGACTATGGGCCGGCTTAGTATCAATTTTGGAAAGTGGTCTAGTGCACCTGAGAAAGGATGTGCCTTTGGCAGTTGTTGGATGTAGTTCTCTAGATGTCAACAAAGTCATATTTATTAACAGCATTTTTCCAAGCATTTGTTTTCTTACTAATGTTTTTTGTTTTATTAGAACAATCAAATTACTGACAGGGTGTGTTCAAATCTCTCACTAATAGGTACATGCAAGTTTGGAATTATATCTTCCTAGTAGGAATTGATCCTTTTATCATTGCGGTCACTCTTCATCTCTGGCAATCTTCCTCCTCCTCCTCCTCCTTCTCCTTCCTTCTTCTTTCTTCTCCCCTACTCTTCCTCTTCTCCCTCCTTCTCCCCCTCCCCTCCCCCCTTCCTCTTCCTCTCTCCCCCCTCCCTCCTTTTCCTCCTCCTTCCTCTTCTTCTTCCTCAGATAGGTTTTTTCCCTATAACCCAGGTTAGAGTGCAGTGGCATGATCACAGCTCATTGGTTCAAGCCATCCTCCCCACTCAGCCTTGTAACTGGAAGTACAGTCACACACTGTCACAGCTGGCTAACTTTTTATGTTTTTTGTAAAGACAAGATCTCACTATGTTGCCCAGGCTGGTCTTGAACTCCTGGCCTCAAGCAATCCTCCTTCTGCCTCAGCTTCCCAAAGTGCTGGGATTGTCGATGTGAGCCACCATGCCCAGCTAGCAATGCTTCTTTAGTTTAATAGCACCACAACTACAGTAGCTTTCTTATAGTTACTATTTGACTGGTGTATGTTTGCCATGCCTTCGCTTTTAACCTTTCTAAATCCTTATATTTACATATAAATATTTGGTAACATAGAGTGGGTTATTTAACTAGTGTGAGAAATTTTGGCTTATATTTGGAGTATTCTTCCATACACATTTATTGTATATATCTAATGTTCATGCATTCTTTCTGATTCTAATTCATCATTTTACACTTTTTTTCAGTGATGCTAAGACTGGGACACTGCAGATTACAGTTCTCATTCTTCCTTGTTAGCTGGTCTTTTGTTGGGATTCATTAATAGAATGGCCTAGAGAGAGACACAGGACGTGGGGTGAGGGGATTAATGGTTTTTCCTGTCCCTTTCAGCATCGCTCCCGTGGCAGCAGCAGTGGGTTCTTGCTGTGGACATCTTGCACCCCCATCACATGCCCTTGGAAGTTTCAGCAGGAGCCAGGCAGCAGCACCCATATCATCTCCTCCCTTTGGTTCCTCCAGACCTAGGAATGGTAAAATCTTCCTGCAATTACTATCTTTGTGTTATCTCATTACTTCTTTTTGTTCTTCAACATCTGTCTGATCGATTCCCTCTAATAAATTCTCTTTGTTTGAAATAACTGTCGTGGCTTCTGTTTTCCTCGCCAGACTTCAACTAATATTCTGTAATTATTATATATAGGGCTTTAAATTGACCGTATCACTCTTTCTATATGCTTCATCTGCCCTGCTTATCTTTTTATTTTCTTTCTTGCCTTCTCTTTTTTTTGTTGTTGTTTCATTTTCTCTATCTAATCAAATTAATTATGCATTATTTTCCTGCTCTTTTAGTGGTTACTCTTGCAATGGTAGCATGCATTCTCCACATTTAAAGTCCAGTGTATCTTAGCAGCTTTACCACTTATTGGACAAGGAAAGGACCTTACACGACTTCTTTTACCATTTCCTCTCAACTTACATACTTCCTTGGATGTAGTTTATTCTCTACGCATTTTAAGTATCACAAGATATTAGTATCGTCTTATACTGTCCAAATGCATTGAGTTCCAACCACATATTCACCTTTTTCATTGCTCTTCACTCCTTCTTGGATTTCTGTTCTGCCATTTGGGTGAATTTTCCTTCTGTCTGAAGACCTCTCTTTAGTATTTCTTTTTGTGCTAATCAGCTGGTCTTTGTTTCATCTTAATTATTAAAGGATAATTTTACTGGATATAGAATTCTAGACAGGCCACTTTTTCTTTAAGTCCTTTGAAGTTATCATTCCATTGTGTCTGGCTTCCATCATTTCTGTGGAGAAATTAGCAATCTCTCTAACGTTAACTTTTTTAAAAAACAATATGTCTTTTTCTTTGGTTGATAATAAATTTTGTCTTTGGTTTTCAATATGTCTGCTACAATTTTATAACATGTAGTTTCCTTTGGATTTATTCTACTTTGGGCTACAGCACTTCTTGAACCTGTGGCTCCTTGTCTTTTTTCAATTTGGGAAAGTTGTCTTCAAATACTGCTTCCGACTTATTCTGCATCTTCTCATATTCTAAGACTCCAGTTACATGTATTAACCTATAACACCATAGCTTATATAGCTCTTATTTTCTTTTCTACATTTTCCATCCTTTTGCCTATTCATGGAAACTGAATATTTTTTAGACCTATCTTCCAATTAATTCATTCTCCAGTCTGCTGTCCACTGCTAAATACATTCATAAAGGTTTAGTCACATTTTTTCATTTCCAAACTTTCTATTTTTAAAATAGTTTCTGGAATTTCTGCTAAAACTCTCAATCTTATACTTTAATTTCTTACATATATGATAGTTTTTGAAAATCCCATATCCGATGACATCATTGTGTGTATCTCATGGAACAGTCTGTCTTTGTTGGTACGACTCTGAGAAAGGATTCTACCAACTTCTAGGGGGCAGAAGCCAAGAGTCACATCTTTGGATAAACAGTGTCAGTCTCTAAGCCTCCAGGAGCAAAGCCAGTCTGTAAGCTATCACCCTTCAGAGTGTCCATTGACCTCATCATTTCCTCACATAACACGCACATGGTTAGTTCTGGCTCTGCACCTAGCAGGGCTGGGGCCAGGCAGGACAAGCATGAGAAGAACATGGTTTCTGCTCTCAGGGAGCCCATCATCCATCGGGGAAGGCTGACAGGAGCGACACTTTCAATGGGATCTATGAAATACTCAGGCCAGGCTCACCCTGAGAACAATGGAGGGATTTCCCTCAAAATGCAGGGAAATCCTGAGTCTGGAAGAGAATGATGTTCATGACATAAGCCCAGAAGACACAGGAAAGCTCGTCCATCCCAGGAGCTGCAATTCTGTTCCTCAGGGATGAAGCAGACATCAGGCATCTGCCAAAGAGGGGGCCAGGCAGGACTGCAGGGCTTTTCAGAATGCTTCCTCTTCAGGAGCATCAAGGTCATGATGTCACGGGCACCAGAGATGGAGCAGGTAGCACTGAAGGCGAGACTTCGGCTGCTTTGGCAGGTGAGGGGAAAAGAGGCTTGGGGTTCTCCTCAAATGGCATGTAGCTTTCTTTATGATGTAAAGTTGGCTCTAAATCCATAGCAGTGCCCTTCTCCGCAAAACACAGCCACTAAAGAAACAGAATCCACAGCACCCCTTCTGATGGCCACGATAGGAGCAGGCAGTCGCATTCTTCAGAGTTGCCAGTTCAGGCCAGAGAGAGCTGGAATTCACCATGGGTGCAGGCTGGAGTGCAGTGTGGGAGGTGGTGGCCACAGGGGGGCCTTGGAGATGGGAACTAGGAGTTCTTCCTCCTGTCTTCTCCAGCAACTATCACACTGTTATCAGCAAGCTCTCGGCACTCCCTACCCCCTTCCTGCCTGGGCCTCCTTCCACTGTGGCTGCCCTGCACCCCTCTTGTCCCTCCAGATTCAGGCCCACCAGAGCACCCCAATCCCCCCACCCACAGCTCTCATGTGACTTAATCCTTGTTTCCGAATCTGTCTTCTTGAACCGGAATCCCCCAGGAGACCAAGACCTATGCCCGCCTCATTCCCTCCATCTCCCAGCACCTGGAGGCTCCGATCAGCTGTGTTAAATTTGTGAACAGGGTCCACTGTGGGCCTGGTGCTGGGCACCCCACTGGGTGCTCCCAGGGGACCTAAATCCAGGGCTGTGGGGTGCTGGGGGGATCTTTTTCTTAGTTCCTTGGCATTTCCAGGAATGCCGCCATCTCTCCCATCCCCTTGGGGCCCCTCGGGGTGGGCTGTGTCTGGAATTCCTGAGGCAGGGCAAGTTTCCATTGACCGCTGAGGCGCTGAGGCTGCAGGGAGGTGCCCAGGCCAAGACAAACAGCAGAAGGGATTCCGACGGCTGACGAGTGGAGGGTGAGGGCAGCCCCAGCCTGGGTGGGAGCCGTCAGGGACACCCATGCCCTCACAAATCTTGCCTTCAGTGAGTTAGATGCCAAGGAAGGCCCACCACACAGGGAACCACCACGGAATGGACGGGAGTCAGAGAGGCCCAGGTAGGTGCCCAGGGGCGGAGAAAGCTCAAAATGCTCCCCTGAAACCAGAGAGTGCCAAGCAGGCAAGGCCCCCGTGCCACCATGGTGTCATCTGATAAAACCAGGGCAAGTGCACTGTGCCTATTGATCCGGGGGGAAACTGAGGCCTAGAGAGGCCTGGGGCTTGCCACAGTAGGCCCCCACAGTAGGCCACACAGGAAAGTCTGAGACAAGGGAGAAGAGCTGGAGCTGCCCAAAGCACCCGAGGCTTTCCTCCAGCACCTCCATGGTTTCCCTGGCCAAACGCCTTTCTGGGCTGAAACTTCTCCCTGCGCCATGTTCCCGGGGATCTCTGGGAGCACCCCACGTGCTGTTTTCTACGTGGTGCTGGAGTTGGGTGCCCATCTCTTTGCCCATATGCCTTGTCACTCAGCAGTGCCCTGAAGCATCCAGCCCAGGACTTACACACAGTAGGTGCTCACAGGAACCCAGACAACGACTTGCACACAGGTGCTCACAGGTACCCCTCTGACACTTGGCCTGGGATCTGCACATAGTAGGTGCTCACAGGCACCCCTCCTGACACCCAGGCAAGGACTTGCACACAGTAGGTGTTCACAGGTGCCCCTCTGACACTTAGCCTGAGATCTGTACAAAGTAGGTGCACACAGGCACCCCTCTGACACCCAAGCAAGAACTCACACACAGTAGGTGCTCACGGGCACCTCTCCTGACACCCAGGCGAGGACTCACACATAGTAGGTGCTCACAGGTGACCCTCCTGACACCCACACAAGGACTCACACATAGTAGGTGCTCACAGGTGACCCTCCTGACACCCAGGTAAGGACTCATGCACAGTAGGTGCTCACAGGTGACCCTCTGACACCTGGCCCAGGACCTGCACACAGTAGGTGCTCAACACACACCATTGAATGCATCACTAGGGAAGGCCCTTGGTACTGGAGACAGAGGAAGTGGCCTGGCCCCCGCTCAGCCCCAGCAGGTGGGACCACAGCTCTGCTACATCGTGTCGTCAGGCCCAGGGCCGGTGCTGGACTGTTGGGTCACCTGGGCCCCTATCCGCTCCTGAGCTCTGCACAGCCTGGGAGAAGCTGGCTCACCCCCCCATCTTCCCTGGTCCCACGACATAGCAGAGTGGGGGGTCCCAAGGAGGCTTGCTATAGGGTGACCTCAGTTTCCAGCAGCTGCCTGACCACAGACACCCCACGGCCCAGGCCCGCTGTCACGGGGGGGCTCAGCAACCCCCTTCGACTCCCAGTAGCTCAGCGCCTCTCAGTCCAGCACCTTTCCGACTGGAAGTCAAGCCCCAGCCGCACTCACAGGGCACAAGCCTAGTGGCACAGGTGTTGGTCCAGGCAGTCATACCTGCTACGCGGGCGCTGCGGCGGGACGGGGTGGGTAGTGGGGAGGGGGTGCTGCTGAAACAGGACGGGGAGGAGGGGCACACAGCCCGCCTCAGGGCATCCCGACAGCCCACCCCAGCAGGAGCGGCGAGTGTTTCCCGGGAGACGAGCCAGCGCCCTAGGAAGAGAGGCTGGATTTCCGCAGGGGCCGCCCTCGCAGTCCAGGCCTTCACCCTGCAGCACGTTCAGGGATGTGGGAGGGATGGGGATTCCTTCATCACGTATCCTGGGAACTTCCTAGAGGAAGGGGCAACCATGGGTGGGTTTGGCCGGCTGAATAATGACCCCCAAATATGCCCGTGTCCTCATCTCTGGAACTGAGGATGTTCCTTATAGGGCAGGGGGACCTTGCAGGTGCGATGGAGGATGTGGGGATGGGAGATTAACCCGGTTCATGCAGGGGGCCCCGGGGCAGTCACAGAGAGACAGGGGGACTGGAGGAGTCTGACTCAGGAAGAGATGGGACCATGGAAGTGGAGGTTGGAGGGTGCACTTAGAGGACAGAGGAAGGGGCCACAAGCCAAGGCAGGTGGGAGGCCTCTAGAAGCTGGAAAGGGCAGGGATGCAGATTCTCCCCAGAGCCTCCGGGAGGAGCCAGCCCTGCCAGCTGACGCTTTGACTTCACCCCCATGAGACTGACTGCAGGCTCCGGCCTCCAGATCCGTGAGAGAATAAATGGTATTGTTTTGAGCCACTACATGGGGGGTCACAGTTGGCAGAGACAGGAAGGGCTGCCCCACTGTGGGCGGGGGGAGATGCCTGGGACAGAGGGTGTGGATTTTGCTGCAGAGGCGCAGGGTGTCGGGATGCAGGGTTCCCTGGCTGTGCCCCAGAATGAGAGTGCCCAGGCAGGCAAAAAAGCTTTGACTCCAATCCCAATAACACCGTGTCCTAAACAATTCCTCCCGAGACTTGAAATCCTCACCAGAAGATGTGGGGCATGAATGAACGGAAGGCTCCTCGGCAGCGAATGAGCCCGCACCTCCTGAGTGACGCTGGGAATATGTAAAGCAGGTTAATCCCAGCACCAACCGCGGTGCCGACAGCGGCCGCGCGCCCGGCACCAGGCATGAGTTCCGTCCCGCACCAGCACCTGCTAAGCACACGAAGCTCGTGGCAACCTCACCCACGGGTCTCAGGCTCCACTTCCCAGGTGAGGACACGGCTTTGGAGCGCTCTGCTGAGACCACCCAGGTCGGGATGTATTTCTGATCCGAAAACCTTTGTTTTTAACCCTGATACTTTCCAGTCTAACCCCCTGGGGGCCCCAAAACACCAAAGACTGATTTGGACGCTAATTCTGATTTTGCAAACAAGAGGCGTTTTCTTAAGGAAACATTTCCTTGTGGGCAACACAAATTCATGTCACCAACAGCACTGCCAAGCAAGCTTTGGAAAAGTCTGAGAAAATATTTGACACACTCTCAGAAACCTCTCCTGTTTACTCAATAGGAAAAAACAAATCTGGCTATTTAGTTTACCTGCTCCTTTAAGGATCTCAAGAAGGCAACTTCCAGTGACCTTCACACGCCGTTTCCAAGGGCTCACCACATGCACCAAGTCACACGGGTGTCATTACAGCCTCAAATCGATTCAGACTTCTCCAAAATCCTCTCCGGCCACTCTCCTAATTAATTCAAGTAAGCGACGGTGCCTCCAGCCACCCCGGCCCATCTCCCGCCAGCCCTCTGTGTGCCGGTCGCCCTCAACCCACAGAGGCCACAGTGTTTGCTCAGAGCACTGAGTGAAGCCAAGAGGAAACCCAGCTCCCTAAGGAGAGCCGCAGATGCTGTGCTGGGGCATTGCCCAGGTGCTCCTTACAGGGCAGCCTACATCTGCCAACTCTGTTGATTGCCCCAGAGGAAGGAGGCACAACCACCCGAAAGCAACCAGTCATAGGAGTGCCATAGACCTCCCGGGAACTCCTGGGCCTGATCCCTCCAAAGTGACACAGTGAGGAGACAGAAGGAACTAGGAGCATGCTGAGGGCAGCTGCCACCTTACCTCTGCCCTCGGCACCCACCTGGGTCTCGGCGGAGTCCCTCGCCCTCTCCTGGCCTCATGTGGCCCATCTCTGCACCAGGAAGGTGGGTGAATTAGCTCACAGGCTGCCAGGTTTGAGGCTTTTGTCTATCAGTCAAATTCTCCCCCAACCCTCAAAAACTGAAAGGCAACCTAGGAGATGCCAGTGTTTAAAAACCATTGAATAACCCGTCTGTCTCCTGCCGATAGGAAGAATGTGATCCCAGAATAACAGGCAGGATACATGGAGCTTCATGAAAACCTTGCTGGGTTATCCTTGTTTGGTTTATTTTGCCCGGGACCTGTGGAAATGCTATACACACAGGCATTATTTGGGACACGCACAGCTGGTGGCTCTAGAGCCTGTGCAACTTCTGACCCTTTATGAGTTGTAGGAAGTCCATTGTAAGGCCAATTTCACCGACCAGGTCTCCCCGTCCATCTCCCCGACTCATATCAACTTTTGAGGACTAAATACGGCATCCCATAGTTTTGAGAGCCTCACCTTCCGCTAATGACAATGTGTCGCACGAATACAAGAATGTGTGGATACCTGGGTAGACTGATCACCCATCACTTTGACTGCACATCACCTTGGCTTCAAGAGATTAAAAGGTTTTAGGGCATTCATTTCCATTTCTTCTTTTATTACTAGTCTGCTTCTGTCCTTTATTTTTTTTCTTCCAGAAAGTGCAACTTGCCACTTGAAGGAGGTCTTTATTACAGAGATGAACTCTCCTACGTCCATCACTTTCAGCAAGCACGGCTTCCTGCTGCTAGTCACCTTTTAATCTAGAAACGTTCGTGTCTCCGTCACTTTTCATTTCTGTTTCCTCTGTGACGTTTATCTAAGTGACGCTTTTGTTCCTCTATCAGCTTTGCCCTTCCTACGCGCATCTTCTCTGGATTAAAAATGTGCTTCAGATTGTTTTGTTTGGTTTTGCTCTTTTGCCAAAATACTCTATGAATGTTATATATTAATGGTTCAAACATAAACTTTTTTTCTTTTTCTTGTAAGCACACAGTATTCTGTTAGGTTCTCAAATAGTCTATGGCCTGTGTATATACGTGAGAATCAGGCATAAATTAAACATCTGCATAAAGTAAACTTAGTCTGGTGATCGTTATAAACATTTGATGACAGAGTTCTAAGAACAGAACTCAAGTTTCTTGCACAAAACACCACTACGCCCAAATTTCAACACATGAACATTTGCCTAATTCCAGTCTTGTCAGTTTCACACACACACACACACACACACACACACACACACGCACACAAAACTTTATAGCAAATGATTCGAATATCAAGCTTAGCTGAATAGAGTCAGCTTTGGTTTCTAAATGTGATCTTGTAAGGTGCCATAAAAGAAAAACAGCAAAAGATCAAATATTTGAGATTAAGAATCATAAACAAGAATTTTGCAGTGTATGTGTGTTTATATTTATTGATTCTAATTTCATTCAAACAGGCTAACCCCACTCCCTAGTCTTCGGGCTGGCTAGGGGAACCTCCTTGGGGTCAGAGGAGCTCTAAGGCTCTAACAGCACCACAAAATATAAGAAAATGCCTCGTTTTGGAAACAGACTGGCCAGGGCTCCAAAGCCCTGGTACCTGTTCTGTCCTCGCTCCTTCCTTGATGAAAAGTGAGGCAGGCTGGTGCTCACCCACACTCAGTCCAAGAGCAAGGGTCCTGTAACCCAGTCACCAACCCCCAAAATCTGGGGGTACACAGAGGAGAAGGGTATCTGGGATGCCAGGGAAGACAGTCTCAGCACCATGTAGCTCCTACAGCCACAGCCATGGTCATGGAATGGTAAGGGGCTGACCCTGTGATCCTTTGGCCAGACCCTTCAACTGAGGTCCAGGAGAAGGTGACTGTTGAGGTCACACAGAGGCCCTCAGCAGAGCCTGGGCTGTGATGCAAAGCTTGGGATCCCAGCCCAGAGATTTTTCCTCTGCACTGTGAGGCATTTGACTCCAGGGTCTGCTGAGGGCATGTGGGCCACAGTGCAACGATGTCTGGGTCTGACCCAGCTAGGGTGAGGGCTGCTCAGAGCTGCCCTGCCAGGAAGGGTGGTGGACAGTGGCTGGAAATGGTTTCTTAAGCCACATTCCAGGAGCTAATGACACTTCTACAGGGCCATTTTGGAGGTGAGGAGAGAGGGTATAGAGGAAGGAAATGTCAGTGCAAAATTTGGTGATGGAAAGAGAAGGGCAGGTGTGAGGGACACCTGAACCCATCTGGGGGCCCTAACCCAGATGAGTTTAGAATCCTGCTGCAGAAAGGGGACTCAGGAAAATGCCATAGTTCAGACAACTTTATCAACATTTTGCAGCCTCACTTAATCAGAAACCACCACCAGATCCTTTATTTTAAAAGCCATAGTAATGTTTCCTTGGAAGGTTTAAAACCTTCGGTAAAGATTTTAGTAAAATATAACAATAGGTTCATGAAACTTACTCCTTTAAAAGCATTTGATAGAAGGAATGGGAAGAGGAGTGAGATGGAAAGTGTCAAATCACGCCAGAAAGATGAATAAAAGATGATGATGGTAGAAAGGGGGATGACAGATACACAGATGACAGACAGATTATAAGTGGATGGATAGACAGATGATGATAGATAGCTATAGATAGGTGATTGATGGATAGACAGAGATACATATGGTAGATTATAGATAGATGATGGATGGGCAATCAATCTATTTCTTATTTCACTGGTCAGTACAAGGCTCTGTGCATTAACATGAAGTGGAAGACTTTATTTTCCACAGATGGATGTGACCCTATCTTCCCTCCCACACACTATTCTATAGTGTGACCTTACTACCCTTCCATCAAGAAGCAGGGTCTACATCCTTCCCCTCTGAATCTGGATGGACTTGTGACTGTTTGGGCCAACAGCATCTGGAGAGAGGGAGGCATGTGGCATCTGATCACTGGGGGACAGGGTCTTGTAGTTTCTGCCGGGTCTACTGGTCCACTCGATTTTGGAGCCCAGAACCACCAGATACAAAGTCTGGCTTCTCTGAGGCAGCCATGCTGTGAGGAAGCCCAAGCTGCACGGAGCAGTCAATAATCCCAGCTAAGCTCCTTGGTGTCTGCTGGCATCAGCCACCCCACAGGGAGCAAAGGCACCTCCAAATGGTTCCAGCCCCCAGCTGTCGAGTCTTTCCAGATAGAAGGCCCCAGAGATGGTGAAGCAGAAACAGACATGCCCAAAGCACCCTGTCTAGCTTCCTGCCTCACGAGATCATGAGCACACAACAGGGTTGATTTGCACATACAACAATCACCACTGGGACACATACTGCTTAGCATCTTTCTTTCTCTAACCTCTCTTTTTAAAGCCCCTCAGAGTGAAAACATCTGAAATGCTGCGATTTTCTTGTTGGAAAAGTGGCCATCGCTGCAAAGCACGTACATTCGTTCCTGTCCTCCGAGCTGGCAGGCAGCTCTCAGACTTCCCCAACTCCAATCAGACTCCTTAATTCCACACAGTTTCCAAGCGGGAAATTGCCAGACACACACATGCTGGTTGGGTAAAGCCTGATGTTAAGAGTGGAAAAGACAGAGCCGGCCCTGAGGTGGCCGAGGGGCCCAGAAGCCTGCCGTGAAGGTCAGGAGGACCCTAGGGAGAGGAAGAGGAACCCACCAAGCCAGGATCTGTCAGCAGTTATCCATAGGGGTTGAGCTCTGCAAACTTATGGATTGCTCTAAAACTTCTCAAGCTCTGCCCTAAAAGCTGTTCACGCGGGTATGTGTGGGGCCAGCTCTTTGAGTTTCACTACCTAATGGTATCCCCGATGCCACATTCGTTTATTCATTCACGTTCCAGCCTGTGGGTCGTTTCTGAATTTCCACGGTCAGACGCTGCTGCAGCCGCCTTCCGAGGCTGGCTCCCGGTGGGCACGCCGGAGTCGCTCCACGCGCCTGGTGAGTGAGGGAATGGGGGAAGCCCCACGTCTTCCTGCTGCTGTTGTTCGGTTGTTTTTTAAAACAGCTTTCCTGAGACGTACTTTATAAACCACGCAAGTCACTTACTTAAAACGTCCAGGTCAATGGTTTGTGATGTTTTCACGGATACGTGCCACCATCACCAGTCAATTTTATAGCGTTTTGGTGGTCTCAGAAGACACCTCTATGCCTGTCAGCCATCACCCCGCTACCCCCAGCCCCTCGCTCCTCAGAAACCACAACTCTGTCTCTGCGTCTCCCCGTCGTGGACATGAGATAAATGGGATCATGGACGGTGTGGTCTTCTGTGACTGGCGCCTTTTGCTTGGCACCCATTCAAGCTGTATCCCTGTCGCAGTGCGTATCGGTTCTTCATTCCTTTTTACAAATGTTATTCCACTGTGTGGATGTAGCACATTTGATGAATTAGTTCATCCATGGATGGAGGCTTGGGTTACTTTCACTTTCTGGCTATTACGGATAAGGTTGCGATGGACGCTTGTGTACGGGTTTTTGAGTGAAGGTCAGTTTTCACTGCAGGAGTGGACTCGCTAACTTTCTGTTGCATTGATGGAGCCCCTGCCAGCCTTCCCACAGCGGCTGCACTATCTCGCAGTCCACAGCAATGCGGAAGAGTTGGATATGTGCCCCTCTAACTTGACAAGACGCCACCAAACCGTTCCCCAAGTTGGTGAGTCATGGTGTCACCCAGCAGGCCCTCTGACAGAATCTGTAAGTCCCCGATGTGCCACCCTTCACCAGCAAATGGTATTGTCAGGCCTAAACCTTTGACACTCAGATGAGCCTGCGATTGTGGCTCACTGGGTTCTAACTCAGACCTCCCTGAGTTCTAGGACGGAACCATATGACAGCACCAGTATTCAACTGTGTCGAGTGGCTGAAAATGATCATTTCATACTGTTCAACCTCATACTAAGATTGAGCTTCTTTTCATGGAATTTTTCTCTTTTTGGCCCATTTTGACGTCTTCTGTGAATTTTCCATTCCTATCTTTTGCCCATTCTTCTGCTTTTTCAGGAGGGTGAGATCTTTTTCTTATCGATTTATTAAAATCGGTTACGCATTCTGGATATTAATCCATTATGGCACACGTTTTGAAAATGTTTTCTACTGCTCTGTGGCTTGCCTTTTCTTTTTGTGTATGGTATTTCTCGACAATCACAGGTTTTAATTTCAATATAAAGGACTTTGTGAAACTTTTCTTTGTCCGTACATCCTCTTTGTGTCTTGTTAAGGAATCTTTCCCTACACTGGAATCATAAAGGTCATCTCCTTCTGTTTCAATTGGGGTTCTTCAGAGAAACAGAGCCAATAGGAGATATCTATCTATCCATATTTATATCAATACCCATATCTATGTAAAGACACACAGAGAGAGAGTATCAGAAACATACGCACGCAGTTATGGAGGCGGAGAAGTCCCACCATCTGCAAGCTGGACACCCCCGGAAAGCTGGTGGTGGTGTTCTGGCCGGACTCCAAGGCTCTGATAACCAGGAATGTCAGCCCCAGTCCGAGAGCTGAAGAAGACGGCTGTCCCCAGCAGGCAGAGAGTAACTCCTTCTTCCTCAGCCTTGTCATTCTACTCAAGCCCTCAACAGACTGGATGGTGCCCACCTGTACTGGGGAGAGTGAGCTTTGCTGAGTCCACTGATTCAAAAGTCAGTGTCTTCCAGAAACACTCTCACAGACATACCCAGAATCAACGCTTGGTCAAACATCTAGGCTCCCCGTGGTCCAGTCAAATTGACACATTGAAATTAATCACCACACCTTTCTTCTCCTCTAGAAGTGTTAAAATTGTGCTTATCTCACCCAGGCCTTAATTCCACCTGGCATATACCTTTTGTGACAATGTGGTGTGGAAACCCAGTTTTCTGATAACCCATTGTCTTGGTCCCATCTCTTCGCCTGTGCTTTCTGCTATGGCCCAGCCCTCTGCCACGCCGGTCTCCCTGTGTGACTGGGTCTCCTGGGCTCCTGTGCCTCTGACTTCTCTTCCTTTCGCACCCATCTACGCTGTTTTTGCTCTGGCTTTTAAAGACTTGATAGTTTAAGGTGCAAGTGACCACACCTCGCGCTTCAAAATTGCTTTGCTGACGTTCCAGCCCTCTCCTTGCTCAGTAATACACCTTGTAGAGTCAGCCGATCAAGTGTCAGTAAAAACAAACACAAACATGTTTGAGATTTTATCGGAATTTTATTGAATGAATAGATTGAGTGAGGACAGATGACATCTTTAGGAAATGGAGTGTTTCTACCCATGAGCTGAGAGTATGAGCTCATTCTTTCTTTCCAGCTGCTTAGGATTTCACTCTGGAGAAGAACCAAAAAGGACTGAAGGAGGTCCCGACTGACTGAGCGTTCAGAGAGCGTGGGGGATTTTCTGTTATAAATGATGCTGCAGTGAACATGGCCAAGCAGGCATCTTGGAACGTGAGTGAGGGGATGTCGGTAGGATGCGGCCCTACCAGTGGAGCTGCGGGACACAGGATGAGCACTCTAAGTTTAGGAATGTGTCCCAAATTTCCTTCTGGACAGATTAGTCCAATTTACATGGCAAGGAACCAGACTTCACGTGTGAGTGGTGGGCTCAGGCTGATGGGATGGGGTTCATCCTGACTCCCTCGCAGGCTGGCAAATGTCGAGGTGTCCTGCTGTGACTTCAGAGCAGCAAGGCTGCCCCTGCATGGACCCTCTGCCCCTCTCGTGGATGGGATTCTGAGGACAGTGCTGGGAAGTACAGCTCCTCCTCCCACTTTCCTCATAGAGAGTAAGATCCGACCTTAACCCATGACTCTGGAGCTGACTGGCCTCCTTCCACAGGGCGCAAATTCTGCACAGGACAGAGGTTGACCCTTGCCCAGAGTTTGTGCCCAGTAAATACTTGTTAAAGGAGCTGGGTTAATAGCATGTTCAGCTGAAGGACTCACATTCAACAGAGCCTTTCCTATTCCTATTAGCAAGACTGGATTGTTTCTCAGTGCCCCTTCACCAACCTTCTGGAGGCAGCTGACCGTGAGCCTCCAGCACCCCGTAAGCCAGGGAGCCATGTCCCCTCTGCAACCTGGCTGTGGAGCCGGGGACCAAGTCTGGGTGGCTGACATCCTAGGAAGCCCTCCAGTCTGATCTTTAGCAAGACCTCACAAGGTCTTAGAAGTTGCTTCTGCGGCATGGTATCAGTGCACTCAGACTCAAGGGGAGGAGCAATCACGTCTACCCCTCCCTCAGTAGGGAGGTGGCATTAGTGGGCATCAGGGAGGGAACTGAAGGTGACGTCTTTGGATCTAGCGACCCGAGACGTCACCCACAATGTGAGCACCAACAGTCACAGATGCCACTTGTTAAGGCTTCATCCGTGCCAGGCACTGGGCAAGAGACTATCTTTCCAGCTGCCCTTCGGGGTTCTATTTTTCTTGTTGTATGGATTGGTAAATAAGATTCTGAAAGGTTTGATGTCTTGCCCGAGGCATTCAATGAATTGCAGTAAGGAGCGGCACCAGGGCTGAAACTAATTTCTTTCTTGTTCCAAAGATGATGCCCTGCTGCCACCCTGGGGACCTGCTTTTATTAATTTCTAGGATATTTTTTCAAGGGTGCTAAACTGGCCTCAGCTCTCCATATATCTTAATTTTAATTGTGAAATATAACATACAAAAGTTACAAAGCAAACGTTCGTGTATCCACTGCTCAGGTCAAGAAAAAGGCAACGGTCCACACCCAGACGCCCCATCCCCGACGCCCTGAGCTCCCTGCTGCCTGAGAGAGGCCTCCTCCCCTTCCGGAGATAACCACCACCTTGACTTTTATGGTAAGTGCTTCCTTCTTTTCCTTCTGAGTTTTACTATCTAATTACGCCGCCCTAACAATATAGTTTGTCTGTGTTTGAATGTTATATAAATGGAAACATACAGTAAGTACTCTTTTATGTCTGGCCGTCTTTCTCCCTCAATGTTATGTTTCTAGGTTTATCCATGTTGTTCGCTGGGTTCAGTTGACTCGTGCTTGTGTGCGCTTGGGGGATTTTGTGGGTTTCGGGGTTTTCTGTTGCATGGTGTTTTATGGCATGAATATACCACGCTTCAACCCTGTTTCTCTGGGTGGGCATCTGGGCTCTTGCAAAGCTCCTAAGGCCTCCATTCCTACCTCCTGGTTCACCCGAGCTCAGGTTTCCACAGGAGGGGAGCATTCCTGGAGCGGAGGCCCTGCCTTGAGGGCAGGCATGGCCTTGGCTTTCCCAGGTCAGACGGGCCGCCTCCGCATCGCCACTCCACCCAGTGAGGATGCATGTTCCTGCAGCTTTGTTGTCTTGCCAACACCTGCTACAGATAGATATTTTCATTTTTATCCATGTGGTGGGCACCTCTTGATGTCGTCCTGTGATGTCGATGTTCTGCAGCATCCCCAAGCCAGCCTCCAAGGGTGCAAGGCACACACGTACCATGCAGAACCACCCCTCCCCTGCATCCAAGCCAGCCTCCAAGGGCACTAGGCAGGCATGCAGCAGGCAGAGCCACCCTCCCCTGAATTGAGGAGTGCAATCCCAGAGCTGAGACAGCTTCAAGTCCAGCCCTGGGCACATCTGACCTCATGGCCCATGGTTTCCCCTCTGCCTCCACCTTCAATCATCTCAGGAGCCAACCAGGACGGATGCCAGACCACGCCCAAACGTGGGCCGGGACGATGCTGCCCTCCATGTGCTCCTAGTGGGCAAGCGCCCCGGAATTCTCCGCTCAGTGGCCAGGTCCTTTGATAAGTGGCCCGGATGAAGCAGGGCCAGAGGCTGACCCTCACTGTCCAAGCCTCCCACTGCCCACAGGAACTGATCACAGACGAGACGATGGAGCTCTGCTAGGTGCAGGTCCTGTCCTCAGCATTTCCGTACCTATGAGCTCCTTTAACCCGCACACACGCTGCGAAGTACCACAATTTTCCCATTGTCAGCCAAACCACCAAGGCACAGGAAAGTTAAGACAATTAGCCAAGATCAGGCTGCTTGCCGGCGGTGGAGCTCAGGGTGTTTGGGCCTTCTGGCCCCAGAGCCTACACACAGAAGCAGCGTACTATGACTTTCCACGCACCATGTGCTCCAGGGACCTAGAAACAGCTCCAACCCCGCACCCCAGACCCAGGAGGACTCCCGCTGCCCACTTGTAAGACACTATAAAGCCGCAGACCACACGATGGAGAAACGATACACACAGATCAGTAAAACAGGAGAGAAAGTGCAGAAATCGAGCCACGCAAATACACCTACTTTTTAAAAATGCATTTAAAAAATGTAAAATGGGTTTGAATTTACGGAAAAATTGCAAAGACAGTAGGGGGAGTGCCAGTGGACCCTGCACTGTCCCCACCCTATCTTTTTTTTTTTTTTTTTTGAGACCGAGTCTCGCTCTGTTATCCAGGCTGGAGTGCAATGGCACGATCTCAGCTCACTACAACCTCCGCCTCCTGGGTTCAAGTAATTCTCCTGCCTCAGCCTCCTGAGTAGCTGCGATTACAGGCACCTACACACGGCTGATTTCTTGTACTTTTAGTAGAGACGGGGTTTCACTGGGTTAGCCAGGATGGTCTCCATCTCCTGACCTCGTGATCTTCCCCCCTCGGCCTCCCGAAGTGCTGGGATTGCAGGCGTGAGCCACCGCGCCCGGCTCTTCCCCATTTTTAACACCTTACATTCCCATGGTGTGTTTGTTACATCTGAGAAGCCAACAATGGGATGTTATGCACGGAACCAGCCTTGGTGCTGTTAACGTCACACTTTCTTCTGAGCTCTCCAGTTTTCCCTACTGTCCTTTTCTGTCCCCAGAGATCCTCCAGGACACCACGTCACCTTCAGCTGCCATGTCTCCTTCGCTTCCTCTGAGCTGCAGCAGTGTCTCAGACCTTCCTTCTTTCTGATGAACTTGGCAGTTTTCAGGAGTCCCGGTCAAGTCTGTTGCGGAGTGTCTCCCGGCCGAGATTTGCCTGACGCCTCTCTCTTGATGACACCAGGGCTACGGGTGTCGGGGGGCGAGACCGTGGAACGGAAGTGCCATTGCAGTCCCATCGTGTCAGGGGCAGGCGCTGACAACGTCACTTATCACCGCGCAGCTGACCTCGCACCGGGCTGGGGCAGTGTGTGCCGGCGTCTCCACCGCAGTCCTCTCCTTCGCATTGTCTCTGGAAAGGAGTCACGAAGGGCAGCCCACACTTGAGGCTGGGCAGGCCAGGAGGTGCAACCACGTAAAGCAGAGCTCCTCCCTGCGGGGGGCTTGTCTCTCCTCCACCTTCGCCGACCGGCCGAATCGTTTCTTTACATCAGTGTGCAGTCACGGGTGTTTATTTCATACTAATTGGGGTTATACCCCAGTACCTCATTATTTATGTTTTGCGCCAATCGTTCTAGCCTTGGCCATTGGGACCTCCTTCAGGTCGGCCCTGTGTCCCTGTGACACGCCCCATCCTTTTGCTTGTTTGAGGTTTTTTGTTTGTTGCTTTTTTTTGGCGGGGGGCAGATTGGGGTGTTTTTTTTTTTTTTTGAGACAGAATCTCGCTCTGTTATCCAAACTAGAGTGCAGTGGCGTGATCTTGGCTGACTGCAACTTCCATCTCCTGGGTTCAAGTGATTCTGCTGACCCAGCCTCCAAAGTAGCTGGGATTATAGGCATGTGCTACCACACCCGGCTAATTTTTCTATTTTTAGTAGAGATGGGGTTTCGCCATATTAGCCAGGCTGGTCTCGAACTCCTGACCTCAGTGATCTGCCCGCCTCGGCCTCCCAAAGTGCTAGGATGACAGGCGGGAGCCCGGCCTTGAGCCCGTCTTTGCTTTGTGGCACCACACAGTGCCCCATCTCGTGTGTCTGCCCCTCCCCAAGGAGCTCTGGCCCTTTTATCAGAGGATGGAGCCAGAAGTGAGATCGGGACATGGAGTGTTTGCTGTGGAGGCACCGTTGCTCAGTCCCACTCGGCAGACGAGGTTAGGAGGTTTGTACAGAGCCCACGTATCCATCCAGAGCTAGGCCTCCGTCCGTCCCAGCCCACCTCTAGCTACCAGACGCTGATGGGAGTTCACAGTGATGGCTCCAGGGCCCGTGGTTGAGTCCAGCCTTGCATCCTGGCTCATTCAAAACCTTCCTCGCCGAGAGCAAGGAGCCCAGCTACTGTCTCGTCCCGGCACACACACGGCAGCTTCAGGATCCGTAACCCACACGCCTGTGAGAAACAGCGGCGCCAAGTGCCGTGTTTATGCAGGATTCCCCTTTCCTTTAGTCTTACAGATTCTCATCAGAATACCATTTCAAAGTTGCCTAGGTGAGTGCGTCCACCACGCCTGCTGTGGCAGAGGAGTCACACCACGGGGGCCACACAAAGCCGCTTTCACCTTCCCTACGTGCTCTTGTGTGGGAAGTAGAAAAGTTGCTTTTTAAAGTTTCCTTTCTTGTTAAAGAATAACTTCGCTAATAACTTTTTGTTGGTAAGCCCTATCCTGTAGCTGTGAGACATGCTGTGCTTACAGGCACGTAGCACATTCTGTGTCCTTGTGCTTTAACCAAGATACCTGTGCTGGACGTGCTCACAGGCATGTCCCAGCTCTCCACTGCTTTTACCTGTTTAGAAAAGTTTTAAGTTATTGACCAATCGGGTTTTAGTTTAGATTGTGAGGTCTGGCTCCAGCCAACGGAGATCAGACACAGCAGTGAGGACGACCCCACGTGCGTAGGGGATAAATGTGTCTGTTTTCCTTTGTTCACTGTACTCTAGGTGGCACGATGGCTATTGAGGGTGCCCCTCCTGCAGCTCAGGAAGCAAAAATTGCGTTGCTGAAAAATCCTTTGTCTCAGTGCTGATTCTTCTTTGCAGCACGGAGCATCTGCTTCGAACATCTTGCAAATGCCACAGAGGATTCTTCAGCCGTCAGCCTCACCCCACAGAGCAGCAACCTGTTCCCAGGAGGAAATGAACACAGGAAAGGCAGGAAGCAGGCCAGGGTCCCGACTGCACATGGTGGCTGAGCGTTCCCAGTGCGACAGCCCAGAAGCAACCTAGCTTTGGGACGAAAAAGGGAGGAAGCGTCCACCCTCTGACACACCTACTGTTCCCACTCCGAGGCCCCTGCTGTCTCCAGCGCACATCTGCGAGCCAGTGGCTCTTCCACAGAGGCTGCTGCCAGGGTCGGGCCTCTTCATCAGGGTGCGTGCAGCCCCGGCCCAGCCTGCTGGCTTCCTGCTGCATTAGAGCATCTCCCCGCTGGGGACTGCGGGGCCCGGAGCATTCCTGTGCAAATCTGTTTCCTTGCAGAGCGCATATCTCAGGCAGACACAGAAGGTATGGAAAGGCCATCTGGGCCGCAGTCCACAGGCGTAGGGCTGATGTCGTCGCCGTGCTGGACATGCTGCTGACCCCACACCCAGCCGAGCTGGACGGCTTTCCCTTG
Organism: Cebus imitator; assembly: GCF_001604975.1. Taxonomy (NCBI): domain Eukaryota; kingdom Metazoa; phylum Chordata; class Mammalia; order Primates; family Cebidae; genus Cebus; species Cebus imitator. The sequence continues at coordinate 969,121 of NW_016107801.1, forward strand.
CATCTCCCAGCCACTGCTGACCAGCGGTCCCTGCCCTAGTCCAGCCCAAGGCACCCCAGAGGGTTTGGCAGGAGTGGGGCACAGAGCCCACTGGTAGGAGAAGGGGCTGTGGGCTCAGGCAGGCCTGGGTTTGAATCAACTGTGCCCCTCAGTCGCCCTGGAACCTGGAGAGGTGGAACCTGCCCCTGTGGGTCTCTGTCTGCTCATCTAGAAGAAGGGGTGGTAAAAGCTGCCTGATCAGGGTTTTTTGTTTGTTTGTTTGTTTGTTTGTTTGAGATGGAGTCTCGCTCTGTCACCCAGACTGGAGTGCAGTGACGTGATCTAGGCTCACTGCGACCTTCACCTCCCATGTTCAGGTGATTCTCCTGCCTCAGCCTCCGGAGTAGCTGGGATTATAGGCAACCGCCACCACATCCGGCTAATTTTTATATTTTTAGTAGAGACGGGGTTTCATCATGTTGGCCAGGCTGGTCTTGAAATCGTGACCCCAGGTGAGCTACCCACTTCCACCTCCCAAACTGCTGGGATTACAGGCATGAGCCACCGCGCCGGCCGTGCATGACCTGTGGAGTGGACTCGGAGAGGCAGTGAGAGGTGAGAGCTCAGTAGGCAGCGCCTGCAGCAGGCCGGTTCTGTGGGTCCCTACCTCTGCTCCCCCAGACATGCTGGAGCCTCCGCCCCAGGCCCTGTTCCAGGCACCTGGCAGGGTGTGGTCACCTACCATTTGGGTGGGTGGGCAGGACCCCCATAGAGCCCAGACACTGCTGGGCTTGCTCCTGAGCCCCCATGACACAGGCCTGGCATGCAGTAGGCACTCCAGGGAGTCCCCAGTCGGCCACAGGCTAATGACCAACTCCTGATCTTGCCTTGTGAATGCAAAGCCCTTTGAGGGAGGACGTGTCCCAGAGACAGTCCCTCAGGCAGCAGTCGGGTTCGGAGACAGCCCTACCCTTTCCCCTTTGGAATCAGAGCCTACCATTTGGAGCCAATGTGCTGGGACCCTGGCAAGTCCCTCTCCTCCTCTGAGTCTCCCATTCCCATCTGGAAACACAAAGGCCAGCTTTCCTCTGCAGCCCCAGCTGGCTCTAAGGGCCTTCCCTCCAGAACATGGTAGTCATTTATCAGAGGCTCTCAAATCGCCCTGCCCTCTGCCCTGCTCTGTGGTTCAGAGAACATTCCTGTGCCCTTTCCATGACTTCCTGCAATGCCTTCCCACATGTCTCCCTATCACTGGGTCCTGTTCCCTCAGCCATCCCTGCAGCTGTGTGGTTTTCACAACTGCTGACCTAGAAGCAGCATCCACTGGGACGGTGACCACTGAGGGACATGATAGACTCACAAAGGGGGAAACAGCTGCCCAGAGAGGGCAAGAGACCTGCCCGAGGCCACACCATATGGGAAGGGTGCCGGGATGCCCTGACACCTTCCAACCCCCTCGCCATCCTCAGGGGCCTCCCAGAGATCTCCCAGGCTTCCTGGGCCCAGAACGTCCACAAAGCCAGGACCTGGCACAGCCACCGGCCACTCTGCACGACCGGACCATCATCTGCAGACCACTGAGCCTCTGGGCTTCTCTGGATGATTCCATCCCCACCCCAGCCAGGCCCAGGCCGGCTCCAGAGCCTCAGAGAAAGCAGCTGGCCCGGCATGAGGATGAGCTCAGCCTCCCACGTCTGGTCCCCAGATGCCCCAGCAAGACCTCCTCTGCCTTCTCAGGCGATCTTCCTCTGATCCCCACCCAGCGCGCACATTCCGAGGCCTGTCCTCAGGAGATAGAGGTCAGCTCGTGCTTGGCCCACAGAGCCTGGGCCACTGAGGGCCCAGCCAGGATGGCCAGCGGATGTCGCCTTGCAAGGCTGAGCAGGGAGGAGGCCAAGGCTGTGAGTGCAGGAATGGGTGATGCCTGCCATGGCACAGTTGGGGTGAGGCCACAGCTCACCGTGAGACCACAATGGAGGTGCCATGAGTCGTTACGGCACTTGTCCACCTTAGGGCTTGTTTGCTGGTCTGGGTGGGGCAGGGGAGCTAGGGGGCCCTGTCAGTCCACGGCTCTGCCTAGGCAGCACCCCACGCAGACACTAGTGATCCACGCAGACGACAGTGCCCAGGGCAGGCCCGGCGTCCACCCCAGCAGAGCTTCCTCAGTCCTACAGAACTGGACGCCTCAGCACCCGAGCTGCTGTCACCCAAACCGTCTCATCTGAGTCTCCCAGCAGGTGATGATTGCAGAGCAGGGGGAGTCGGCCCATCTCTCAGGTGAGGCCGACTGACCCCCAGGGCAGGGTCACGGTCAAGGTGGCCTGGAACCCAAATCTCTCAAGCCCAAGAGAGGGGTCCCTGCAGAGCCGCCTCCCACCAACCCACTGCACTGCGACTCTCACACCCCTGTGTCCTGGCACCCTAGACAGCCGCCTCCTACCATTGTCCATCTCTGGCTTTCTGTTTGCTGAGCCTCCAGAGTGCCCTCCATGCACAGGGCGTCAGCCCACCTGGGACCCTGAAGCGCCTTCCTGCCTGCCCACCTTCCCAGCCCCCGCTCACTCCGCCAGGCCTGCAATGCTCAACAGCCTCTGCGTCTCGGTCAGACACAGCCCCCATTCCCTGTGGGGGAATGAATCCCCCTCCCAGCCTTCCTCTTCCTCCCCTTCTGTACGCTGCCCAGAAGGGCATTCGGCAAGAAGGTGAAAAGAGAGGCTTTCTCTTCGCATTAACCTAGAGCTGCGTTGCTGGGGGCTGCACCAGAAACTGCAAAGACTGAGGTAACCGGAGGCCTCCAGAGAAATCCCCTCGGGGCTGGGACAGCACCCCTGATGAGCTGGGATTCCCCAGGGAGCATTGAGGGGCTTGGGAACCCGGGGAGGCCGGAAGGTCACTCTGACTTTGCTGGGAGTGGCACCTTCGCCGTCACAGCCTGGCACTGAGGGAGCACTTCCCAAAAGTCCGGGAGCACAGGGGTGCGCTCTGTCTGGCTTCCTGTTCTGTCCTCCCAGGATGCTGGGATCCCAGGAGGAGTGGGTGGGAAGCGCAGAATGCCCCGTCCCCTGCTCTCCTCTCCCCAACCTGCCTGTCCCAGCAAGGATGCCTGTTCCACACTCACACTGGGCCAAGTGGGCCATGCCAGGCCTGGCATGTCCTGGGCACTCAAGAAGTTCCCGCCTCAGGAGGGTCAGGTGAACGCCATCCCCGAGCAATGCTGTGCCTACAGACTGCTCAGCGTGGCTCTTTGGACACAGCCCACCAGGACTTCTGCCCCAAATCAAACAGCAGCTGCTGGTGCTGCTGACAGCAGGAAAGCCACTTGCAACCCAGGAGGCCCAGGCTGAGCTGGAGCCCCGGGTCAGCCCAGGCATTGCAGCATCCGCCACAGCTGGTGGTGGCCCTTTTCTCCACCATCCTGACCCAGCTGCTGATCAGCACCCCCTACCACCCGAAAGGGAAAGGCCGCACTCTGGCTCGGCATGGGGGAAGGTGTGTTTGGTCAGGAGCTTCGGCAAAACCAGAGCCTAAAATGCTGAACCCCACAAGCTCAGAACTCAGTGTTCAAAGGCTCAGCAGCAGGGACCTCGGCCTAAGCAAAGGCCCAGCCCTGCCCTGGGGAGCCACAGGCCAGGGTCAGCCTGGCTGAGGGACATGGACACAGGTGGGCCCAGTCCTCACCTTAACAGATGCTGGCAATGGGGCCCCAAAGGACTTGGGGGAGATGGTGCCCAGGGTGTGGCTGGCACTTGGTCTGGGGTTACTGGTCCTGTTTTCAGGTCACTGTAGTGGGTTAAATGGAAGCCCCCATCACACTCACCTGGAACCCCATTCTGCTTCTGTGGGACCTGCACGGCAGCAGAGGGCCTTCCGTTCCTGCTGCACCCAGTCGGCTCCCAGGGAGGTGGAAAAAGACCCGACGCCCTCCCTCCACCTCACCCTCTCAGCTCCTGTGCCACCCCATCCCACATCTGTCACTTACTGTTCATCCTTCCTTCACTCAACAGACTCGGCCAGGCCCCAGTGTCAGCAGAGGCGGCCACTGAGTGGTGGTAGCACTGGCACTACACGGTGCCAGGGGACCCAAAGCCAGGGCAGGGACCCCGGGCCACCCCCACCCCCCGTCCTCTTTTCAGCTGGACCTGCCAGGTTCTCCCCTCTCCTTGCCATTTCAATCATCTCAGGGCAATTTCCTTTCTCGTCTGAACTCTGATTCCTCCCCAGATGGCTTCCTCCCCCGGTTCCCCTCTAGCGAGTCTGGGCCAAGCCCCGTGGCAAAGGAACATCACAGGCCGTGGCTGGGATAGGGCACCGCGGCGGGTCGGCCGGAAGGCTCTGGCGGCAGCGCGCGTGCTCAGAAAGGGAAGTCCTCCTGCAGAAAAGCCCAGCTGGGCCTGGGCCCGTCCCCCCAAACCAGGCTCGGTGGCCACAGCTATGCCATGAACACATTTTTAGACTGTGAGTCAACTGCTAATAGAGTGATTTTTATAATCACCCCAGAAGGAAGGCTGATTTATAGCCTTCTCGATGGAGCAGAGTCAGAGGGAGGCGAGTCTGAAACAGGCTTGGGGTGGGGGGTGGGAGGTGGGGGTGGGGGGTGGGAGCCCTCCCAGACCAGCCACTGGCCCGTGTGAAACAAGGCAGAGAAGGCTGCACACAGCTCCTGGCCCCTTGTCCATAAGGAGTTCCCTGAGATGAGGAGCAAGACCGAATTTGCTGTCCTGTCAGTTGGGACGCTGCATTAGATCCCCTGTGGCCGGCTGATATCACCGTCACTTCAGCGCCCAGTTGCAAGGGAAAATAAATCAATCACAGAAATCGTTGTCTGTGTCCCTATCCTGTGCTAAGCCGAATGGATTTTGGAAGAGGGAGAAGACCAACATTTTCTGCAGAAAGGGGGCCATGTGCAGGAAAAATAAAGTTCCAGATTTAAATGAATAATGGTCCGTGGGTCGCATCTGAGCCTGCTGAGCAGGAACTCGGTGGAGAGCGGTCCCGTCGGACCAGCCTGCGAGGGACGAGCGCACATGCACCGTCTGACCGGCGGCTGATGCAGTGGAGTCCCCGGCAGCCTTCGCCCTCTGCACATCCAGGTGGGAGGCGGGCTCCCTCACCCGGGGAGGACGCCAGATCACGGACCGCTGGGGTCTCTACTTGGGAAAAGGGGGATGGGCAAGGAGCCAAGACCCAAGAGCTCAGCGACACAGCCTTCTGCTTCTCCAGGACAGGGGGAGCCGCTGCACAGAAGACCCCTTTGATTCCACCCTCACACCTAGTCGACAACCAGCTCTGCCCCGCCGCTGCGACCCTGGGGAACAGAGCTGCCCCAGCTCTCAGCTGAAGGTCGGTGTCAGGTCTTCCTCACGGAGGATGTCGAGTGGCGAGGGTGTGAAGAGGCAGAGAGACGTAGGTGCTGAAGCACCATCCAGTCCAAGGGCAGCAAAGAGCCAGTGCCCACCTGGCCCCCTTCCCTCCTGTTCTCATGACACACGGTGCCGGCCAGTCCTCCCTCCTGCCTATTCCGGGCTGACCTCGGAGTCCTTCTCAACACAGCCCTCTGGCCGGCCATGTGGAATTGACCAGGATCATTCATGAAACAAATCCTCCGTTTCTCTGCATTATAAATAAAACTGAGACTCAGAGAGGCAGGGAACTGCATGAGACCATTCAGAGTTGGGGCAGAGCAGATGCCTGGCTGCAGTTGTCCAGAACACCTGGGACGGGGTGGAAGGTAGCGCCCGGGGAGGCAGGGGTGCCTGACCGACACAGTGCCAGATGGGGCGGGGACTGCAGGGGCATCACTGAGGACACATGTGCTTGTTGAGTGACTGAATGATAAACATGAAGTCAACAAGACGTGAGGTGGGGGGCGGCGCAGGAGCTGAGCAGGTGAGGTGAAAAAGCAAACCAGAGATGAGAATCAGCGGCTTGCAATGAAGGTTATTGCGGTTAGAAAGCAAAGCGTTTTTAACGGTGGGAAAAGAACACGAATTGTTCCAGACACTTGAAATGAATGTTCCCATCTAATGAGCAGCAAGACCCAAAAGAAGGGGTTCTGCCAGAAACACTGCAGAGCCGTTCCTCCGGGAAGCCCCCAGGGAAAGCCAGAGAATCCACAGCCTGGGTCCAGCTGCCGCCACCAGGGAAGACCTCCAGAGAGAGGCCTCTAGCCTCCACCACGCAGCCTCCACCACCCAGCCTCCACCATGCAGCCTTCTCCACCCAGCCTCCACCACCCAGCCTCTCCACTCAGCCTCCACCACCCAGCCCTCTCCACCCAGCCTCCACCACCCAGCCCTCTCCACCCAGCCTCCACCATCCAGCCTCCACCACCCAACCTTCTCCACCCAGCCTCCACCACCCAGCCTCCACCACCCAGCCTCCACCACCCAGCCTCCACCACCCAGCCTCCACCACCCAGCCTCCACCACCCAGCCTTCTCCCCCCAGCCTCCACCACCCAGCCTTCTCCACCTAGCCTCCACCACCCAGCCTTCTCCACCCAGCCTCCACCACCTGGCCTTCTCCACCTAGCCTCCACTACCCAGCCTCCACCACCCAGCCTCCACCACCCGGCCTTCTCCACCTAGCCTCCACCACCCAGCCTCCACCACCCACCACCCAGACTTCTCCACTCAACCTGCAACTGAAAACAAAACAAGTTGTGCTCTTCAGGAAGGGTGAGGGAGCCCAGTGAAAATGTCACTTGCCCCCAAATGGCCGCCTCAGTGGCTCTGTCTTGCCAACTGTGTATGCTGCTTGTGTCCCTTTATTTCAGCTGATGTGGGGAGATGGGGCCCTGCCTTCTCCCATAAACCCCCATGCCAGGACTCTGGAGGCAAAATGTCCCCAAAAGAAATGGTGTGAGGGACCCTCAGCTCCTCCAGTGACCCGTGCCCTGCTCCCTCCACAGCATCCCCATGCTGTCCCCATCCCTAGCCTCAGGCTGGCACAGAGGGCCAGTCATGGCTGAAGAGACTCCCAGACAGACACTCACAATGTTAGGGGCGGCCTGGCCCTGTGCACATCTGAGGGTTCCCAGAATTCCAGCTGCCAGAGAAAGTTAGTGATAGCCCAAGAAGGTGCTCTGGAACCCTGTATCTCCCACTTCCTGAGAGGCCCAGAGAGAAGGGATTTATGGAAGCATTGATTGTACGGATACCTGGAGTGAGAAATGGTCTGGATGCCAGCCACAGAAGGCACTGAAATCAAGGGAAACATAACTGGCCACATACAGTAGTCAGTGTGGTTAAGAAGGAGGATTCCTGAGTCAGACATACCTGGGCTGAGTGGCTGCACTACATCCTAACTGTGTGGCCTTGGGGAGGTGTCTAACCTACCTCACCTGAGCCTCCTCATCAGGAAAGTGGAAATGACACCTATGAGACGGGGATGCAAGTGAGGGTGAAACACAGTAACACACATGTTTAATCACACACATGCATACGCACACACAGAGGCACACACACACACATGTACACACTGCTTCACACAGAAAGTGGGATATACTTAATGCTGGGCTAGTAAATGTTTAACAACCAACTCTCTGGGGAAAACAAAAGGCTAGAAAACAGACCCACTACTGAGCTGATTTCCCTGGGGCAGATACACCAAACCCTGGCTCTGCCTGTGATGTCCCTGAGCAGAGCTAGGGGAAGGTGGGAGTTTCCCTTACACCACCAGCTGTACTAGTCCCATCACAGGCTGCACCACCCAGAAGCTGTGTGGTGTGAGGGAGGGTGAGTTCTATGGTGTGAGGGAGGGTGAGTGCTATGGAGTGAGGGAGGGTGAGTGCTATGGAGTGAGGGAGGGTGAGTGCTATGGAGTGAGGGCGGGTGAGTGCTATGGAGTGAGGGAGGATGAGTGCTATGGTGTGAGGGAGGATGAGTGCTATGGTGTGAGGGAGGATGAGTGCTATGGTGTGAGGAAGGGTGAGTGCTATGGTCTGAGGGAGGGGAAGTGCTATGGAGTGAGGGAGGGTGAGTGCTATGGTGTGAGGGATGGTGAGTGCTATGGTGTGAATGTTTGCATCCCCCCACCATTTATATGTTGGAGCCTAAGACCCAAGGTGATAGTATTAAAAGGCAGAGCCCTTCAGAGGTGGTTGAGTTATAAGGGCTCTAGTCCCATGAATGGGATCAGTGTCTTTATAAAAGGGCTCAAGGGATCTAGCTAGACCCATTTTTGCCTTCCTGCCTTCTGTCATGTGAGGACACAGCACATGTCCCCTCAAGAGGATGCAGCATTCAAGGCACCTTATTGGTGTGAGAGATCAGGCCCTCCCCAGACACCAAACTTTCCTTCACCTTGGTCTTGAACTTCCCAGCCTCTAGGACTATGAGTGATAATGTATGCTGCCTCCAGATTACCCAGCCTGAGATGCTTTCTTGCAGTAGCAGAGATGGGCTGCCAGTGAGGATGGGGCCCTTCTTCAGAATGGAGACCCCAGTCCCTGACCATGTGATGGTATCGTGCACCCAGTAGGTGGAATACACAGGTCTAAGAGCCAAGGGAAGGGAGAAGGGAGGTCCTACTTACCACCACCCCCATGATTGGGTGGGGGAGCTCATCCTTTTGTCCTGATAACCTCAGGCCCAGTGAACCCTGGAGTCCAGTTTCTTCAAAGGCATTGCTGTCACCAGAGACATAGGAAGAGTCCCCTCCACTTTCCTCTATGACTGCCTTCTGCCCACTGTAGGCTCCTCATGTCAACAGACCAGCAAGGTAAGAAGGAGACAGTTGTAGACGCAGGAAACTGGCCTCTTGGTGGAGCTCGCTGAGCCTGTTCCTCGGGAGGAGCTGCCACACAACAGGGGGAGGGAGGAACACGGTTTCAACTCTGTGTACCTCCTAAGCAAATGTGAATGTGAGAGGACGGATGTGATGGCTGCATAGAGAAGGACCTGGTGCCTGGGGCTGTGGGTCTCCCAGCTTAAGGCTAGACCAGCAGAGGTGACAGAGAGGGGTGAAGGGAGTTGAGAATGGGTGGCTGAGGGGAGAAATGACGAGACTGGCTGCAATGGGGTGAGGGTGGAGGGTGCTGTGCTTTATCCCGTAACCTCTGCTGTTACCTTTCCCCAGGAAAACAGATCAGTCGAAGCTCTCACAGAGTGACTGGGTGTTCGAGGAAGTGAGGAGACTGCGGCAGGTACTCTTGTGTGCCCGAGATGCCACGCTCAGGACTGAGGCTCTCACTCCACGCGGGCCTGGAGCTCTGGCTGCCCACAGATCACAGCAGGGTATCCCTTTGCCAACCGACCTGCATCCACAGGAGATGCACTGCGTGAGGTCACGCCCGATCCCCAGGCCAGACACATCTCAGGACCAAACGCACGGAGGTTGGTCCAGAGGCTCGTCTTGCTTACCTCAGCGCAGGACACCTCCAAAGGGAATCCCAGCTCCAGAGCCACCCACGGGATGGGCTGACACCCCAGTTCATGACCACATCACCACCCAGCTCCTCCCTCGGCCCCGAGCTGCGCCCTTCACTCCCTTTTAGGAGTTGGTCCCAAAAGCATTTCCCCAAAACCGCCCATACATAATTCTCTATTTCCAAGGACTCCAGAGAGCCTGTCTTAAGACAATTCCGTAGTGAGACCCCAAACCAACATGAATGGTGCCCCAAGCCAGGTGTAAAGGGAGAGAGGCCGGTGGAGGAGACCTCGGCTCTGTCTGTCGTAACTGGAAGAAGAGGGTGGTAGCTGCCAGGTGCTTTGCCAGGCCCCGCTTATTCCCCTGGGGCATTGGAAGAATCATCTGTTGCTGCCCATCTGAGCAGATAGGGGCAGGCAGGTGACCCCAGAGTCTCGCAGGGTGGTGGGTTTTCATTCCATGGAGGCTCAGGCCATTGCCAGCAAGAGGAGGCCATGTCTGCGTGGCACATTCTAACATATGGTGAGTGTGACTGTACAAAAGCCGTGGGGATTGACTGTTCATCGACTCCCTTTCAGGGGCTGTTGGAAGAATTAACTGCACGTCAACCAGCCTCGGAAAAAGGCTGAGCAACTTCTCGGCGTGTGTGTGGAATTCTTGACGGGGATTTTCAATATGGTTCAGAGCCAAACTTTTCTTTCTCTCGGAAAACATCGGAGATTCTACTGAAAACCAGTGAGAAAGTAATCCCATGTTACACACATTCGGCAAGCCTCAGGCTGGAACGGCTCTCACACGTGGACTCAGGCCCGCCTGCACACAGACGGGTTGGAGACGGATCTGCTCAAAGGTGGGTTAGCAGGAGTGAGAGACCCACCCTCCCTGAGCCTTCTGCAGCCCTGGGGAGCCCACCGAGGAGTCTCGGAGGCTGCTCTGGGACGTGGAGCGGCCAAGGCGTGACGAAGGGTAGTGGGCAGGCTTCCCCAGGCAGTGACCCCAGCACCCCTGCTTCCAGCATCCCGTCTCAAGCAGGACTTCCTCATATGATTAATGTGACAAAGGGCCCCTGTGGCTAAGGAAATGCCAAGGCACACAGTCACATAAACGACAGCCACGCTTCGGCAAGGTCTCCCTCGGAAATATGGAAGCGAGACAGTGTGTCTGCAGCCACGTGTCCGCCGGGTACTGAACCGCCCAGTTCCACATTGGCAGCATGCTGGGACCACACGGATGAGGAGGAGTCACTGTGGCCGCCCCCCAGGCCTCGTTCAGTCATTCTTGCACAGCGTACAATAGCTCGTTTATAGGAAGAATGCTGACCATATATTCTGGTTTTCCATGCGCAATACTTCACTAGGAAAGAATGCAGAACCCACCAGAACGAGCACACGCTGCAGTTTTCCATCAACCAAACCTCTTCCCAGTCATTGGGAAACAGGATGGTGGGGCTCAGCTGCCATCCTGGCTCTTGGAGAAGGCACAGGTGGCCCCAGCAGGGGAGCCACTGTCTAGGCAAGGGTCCCAGAGATGGAACCATGGGTCTTCCTACCTGAGACAGGGGCATTTCACAAGGCAGCTGTGAGTCTGGAATCTGTAACCAGGCCACGCCACCTCTGCTCTCCAAGCACCCTGCAGAATGAAGCCTCAACCCAGGATGGCAGTGGAGGTAGTGCTCCCTCTCACCCGTGAGGGCACAGCCTCGCCCAGCCTCAGCCAAGGCTCTCTGTGGACACAGGCTGAGCCCTGGGTCTCAGGGGAAGGGACACGTTCGCCACATGAAGTTTCCTTCCAACAGGACGTTCAGACTTAGGAGGGGAAAGATGAGTTTCAGATGCTAACACTACTCTCTGGGGACTTTTCAAGGAAAAGCGACGGGCTGCTGCTGAGCCAGGCTTTGGGAAGGCTTTTCCTTCTTGATTTCTACCCTGATGGAGGCTACACCATGCTGTTGATACGTGAAATGTGGCCTGTGATGTCCCAGGCCTGGAACTCCAGATGTTCCCCAGTTTAGACTTGACAACTCAGGAAAATGAACCTTAGTGAAATACACACTGCAGCTTTTAAAAACTGTTTTTAAGGAGACATGTAACAAAACGTTACTCAATGAATGATCACAAAGTTTGCATGCAGGTGGTGGACACCCAGGCGAAGAGGCGCAACAGGACCATCTCCCCGGGGGCCCGCCGTGCCCCTCCCACCATCATTCCTTCACCCTTCCCCAGAGGGGGCACCGCCTGCCTGCTCACGCCGCCTCCGCCACCGGAATCATGCTGTGGTGAACCCTGCATCCAGCTCCTGTTGCTCTCCGTGGGTGGATTCACCCCTGTTGCTGGGCCTGGCTCGTCTTCATTCACTCCCATTCCTTCTAGGCACACAGATGCTTTTTAAAAAGAGAAAAGGCCGGGCATGGTGGCTCATGCCTGTCCCAGCACTTTGGAAGGCTGAGGCAGGCGGATCACCTGAGGTTGGGAGTTCGAGATAAGCCTGACCAACATGGAGAAACCCCATCTCTACTAAAAAAAAAAAAAAAAAAAAAAAAAAAAAAAACCAAATTAGCCGGGCATGGTGGCACATGCCTGTAATCTCAGCTACTCAGGACCTGAGGCAGGGAATCTCTTAAACCTGGGAGGCGGAGGTTGCAGTGAGCCGAGGTCACCCCATTGCACTCCAGCCTGGGCAATGAGGGCAAAACTCCTTCTCAAAAAAAAAAAGAAAGAGAGAAAAGAAAATTAGCCTCCTGCTGTTTGAAGGCAACGATCCTGCCTTGCCCAGCTGAGAACATCTGCTAGGAGAGCTTGGGGCTGTGCCGTGCGGGGAACCGTGGGAAGCAGGGTAGGTGGGTGTCTGTCAGGGGAGGGGAGCCAGGGATTAGGTCAGACAAGAGGCGGAACAGGGAGGCAGGCAGGACCAGTAGCACCTCAGGGATTTGGCCAGGCCAGCCACTCAGCTCTGCCAAGTCAGATGCCTCCAAGGAGCTGGACCCTGGAGAAAGCTACAGGGCAGGGAGCCTCTGGGACAGGAGGACCCCGCCTCCAGGGCAGCCCACTCTGGGTGGGACAATGGCCTCCTTTGCTGCCCGTGGACGATGAACGGCACCCATGTGTGACTCATGCTGCTGGTATCTTCAGGCTGATCCCAGGGAGCCGAAGGAAGCTACCTCAGTTATTAAAGGCTGCCTGCCTGAACTGCAAGCCAGTGGCTCCCCGAAGCTGGTCAAAGTGGGCACCACGGCATAGCGCAGCCCTGCCCCTTGCACTGCTCCAGATTTTACATTTACTTTAATACTATGAGGATGAAAGGACAAAAGTTAGTCTAGGCTTGAAAACCAGGCGCAGTGGTTCATGCCTGTAATCCCAGCACTTAAGGAGGCCAAGGCGGACAGATCTTGAGGTCAGGTGTTCGAGACCAGCCTGGCCAACATGGTGTGACCCCATCTCTACTAAAAATACAAAAATCAGCCGGGTGTGGTGGCGCATGCCTGTAATCCAAGCAACTTGGAAGGCTGAGGTTGAACCCAGGAGGCAGAGGTTGCAGTAAGCTGAGATTGTGCCATTGCACTCCATCCTGGGTGACAAACGGAGACCCTGTCTCAAAAAAAAAAAAAAGAAAGAAAGTAAAAGAAAGAGAAGAAAACATGACATCCCCTCCCGGCTCCCTCCGGCACATCTAACACTCTTCCACGACGACATCTGTCTCCCCCGCCCAAGTCCTGTCCTCCACAGAGAGGGTGGAGAATTCATATTCAAAGCATGGGGGAGCCTCTCGGGCTTGGCGAGGAGGGCCGGCCACACCTGCCCCCCAGAGGCCCTAGGCTCAAAATCCTTCCACGATGATCAGCTGCCTTCCTTCCAGGAAACAAAAGCCTGGGAGCACATGCAAAGGAAGGGGAGAACTCAGGGTTAAAACACCAAGACACTCAAAATAACTACACATGTTCAACAAGAAATGCACAGGACCTACACCAAGAAACGTTTAAAACTCTATCAAGTAACCTAAGACAAAAATGGAAAAAAAGAGGAAATTCCCGGAGGATAGGGGACTCATTAAAAGTTAAAACTGGGCCAGGCACAGTGGCTCACGCCTGTAATCCCAGCACTTTGGGAAGCCAAGATGATTGGATCACTTGAGTTCAGGAATTCAAAACCAGCCTGGCCAACATGGTGAAACCCCATCTCTACTAAAAATACAAAAATTAGCCAGGTGTGGTGGTGCACACCTGTAGTCCCAGCTACTCGGGAGGCTGAGGCAGGAGGAATCACTGGAACACAGTAGGTAGAGGCCGCAGTGAGCTGAGATTGGGCCATTGCACTCTCCATCTCAAAAAAAGGGTAAAATGGTCATTTCCTCCTAAAAGTCTCTACAAGTTCAATTCAATCCTACTAATTAAAATACCTCTAATAGTATTCTCTGTGATGGTGGAGGGCGGTAATTAACAGTTATTTTCAGTTCAAATACAATGATTAATCCATGAGGATAGACCAGAAAATTCTGCTCCTATAATGAAGTGGCCTCTGGGACATCAAGGCCACTAGAGCCATCGATGGGATGGAACAGCACCCAGAAATTAGCCCAGAAAGACATGTGGGATCTTAGATTTTGATAACTGAAGAGAGAAGATGGAATGTCCCCTAAATTGTGGGGAGGCAAATGCCTTGTCACTTGGAGAAACAAACCTGAAGAAAGAACTGAATTCCTACCTCCCTCCTTACCCCAAAACAGGTTCCAGAGGAGAGTCTGAAACATGAAAAATGACCTATAAAAAAGCAGGAAAAGGCCACACGTGGATTTAAAGTACAATCCTGGAGTGTGAACAACAGTTCTAGATGGTACCAAAAAAGTCACATCAAAATGTCTATTGATTTGAGAACAGGGAATGTGAAGGCTCTGCATAGCACACACACTCATATGTGTATACATATCTGCATAACACATGTATGCTGCATGTATGCATGTGTGTATGGGCATATACACACACACACATATGTATGCAAGTATTTCACATATTATTCAAATACAAAGACAACCTGGCCAGAAAGAAAAATTGCTACAGGATAGGCCAAGGCACCAATTCCATAACATAGGAGAGCTTATACAAATCGACAGGAAAAACAGACAGTGGACAGGAAGCAGATAGTTCAAAGGAAGGGAAAACCACTAGGCTACATGTATTGAGAGATGCGAACCCAAGTGACATGGCCTGGATGTGGCCCCACCAAATCTCATCTTGAATTGTAATAATCCCGTGTGTCAAGGAGGGGCTAGTGATGATAATTGAATCATGGGGCCAGTTTCCCCCACACTGTTCTTGTGGTAGTGAATCAACTCACAAGATCTGATGGTTTTATAAAGGGGAGTTTCCCTGCACAAGCTCTCTCCCTTGCCTGCCGCCATGGAAGATGTGACTTTTCTCCTCATTTACCTTCTGCCATGATTGTGAGGCCTCCCCAGCCATGTGGAGCTGTGAGTCCATTCAACCTCTTTCTTGTATAAATTACCCAGTCTCGGGAACGTCTTTATTAGCAGCTTGAGAACACATTAATATGCCAACTTGAATTATTTTTGACCCATCCTACTGGCAACGATTAAGAAGTTTTCAATACCTGGCACTGGAGTACAAGAGGAGAGGTAACCCTTGTGCTCTGGTGGGATGCCAGGCGGGCACATGCTGCCAGGCCAGTGTGGTCATAGATCTGTATCTGAACTTCATGTCCCCTGCACCCTCAGCAGCAGAAACTCTGGTGTAGTGGATTTAATCTTTTTACAGAGTAGGCCAAGATGTACCCAGGAGAATGGTCACCGCCCCATTGCTTAAAATCTGTGATGTCACTCAGATACTCGGGGAACCAAAGGTGAGCACAGCTCCAGGTCCTCTGGGAGCATTAACTTGATCCTCGCAGCTGCCTGTGAAGTAGGTGCCCTCCTCATCCTCGTGACACAGATGAGAAAACAGAGGCACAGAGAGGTTCGATAACTGCCCAAGGTCACACAGCAGGGAGGGTGGAGCCATCCTGCCTTGTTGCCAGTCATGGTGGGGCACAGTGAAGGAGGGGTGTGAGCCTCGTGGTACAGAGCCTGGCACGTGGCGGGTGTCCAATCCCTGCCTAGTGCTATTGTCATCATGGTGGGCATGTGGTGCTCTGGGTAAGGACTTAGGTCTCCCTCCCAAAAGTTTGAGGTTGATCCTGCTTCACTAAGCACTCTGACTAACGGCAAATTGTAGGGTGGACCCGACTCGGGGTTGCAGTGCTGTAAGTCAGTCGGATCTGGTGACTCTGCTGTGTCCTGAGACCGTCGCTGTCCCAGGAGGGTGCCACAGGGAGGTCCCCGCATCCCAAAAAGGACCATTAATGCGAGATTGCTCAGAGGGCCCTGCGGATTCCAGATGAGGGGTCTTTTCCTCCTCTGCAAAGCCCCAGCCCCTCTGGACCGTTGAGCCTAAGGCCACATTGGCCAGCAGCCTGTGACAAGCGTGGCCCTTCTCCCCTGCACGGAACATTGCTCCCCAATGAGGCTATGGGGGCTTCGAGCCGCACTCGGCCATTTCCAGGAAGTGATTTGAAGCCAGCCATGACAGTTGGGAGTGTTCCCCCTCCTCTGGGCTCCGGCTCTGGAACTGGTCCAGACCAGCTCCCCACACCCTTGGCGGGGGTTCACGAGGATTCTTCCCTCTCGTTGAACCAGAGAATCAATAGGGGGATTGTCCCACAGACGAGAAGGTAGGTCCCAGGGTTGCTGCAGAGATGACTCCCGTGCCTCCGCAGGCAGCCTGGAGGTCACTGTGGAGGTCAGGGCCTGGGGGGATCCTGGCCTCAGCCCCCGGCAGCTACAAAGAAGGCAGGAGCAGATGCCTCACACATCCCTGGTTTGGGGTTTTTTCACCCAGGAAGGTTCCAGGTTCCTCCCCTGGAGCCAGCCTTGGACGGTCTGCAGGGCCCTCAAGCCGGTGGGAAGGGGGTGTCCCCTGGAGGCCCTCTTGGGAATGTCCAATCCAACGCCTCAGGGCCCTGGGGCTCCCTCCCCTGATAGCTGCTTCGCCCTTCCTGCTGGTAGGGGAGCACCCACTCCTCAGGCGGGCCCGTCCTCTGGGAGGATCCACAGCCTGGTTCCGGCGAGCCAGGAGTGTGTTTGCAGCATGGGGGAGGGAGGGCCGCTCCTGGGTAAGGAAATCTCCGTCTGTGGTTATTCCCAGCACAGCCAAGACCATCTTGGGCACTGACATTGACGCCCCTCGAGAAACGCAACCTTCAGGTTGGTGAAAGGAGGGGTGGTAGGAGCAGTTCAGCCTTGTGGGGGATGCCTGCCCTTGGCCATTCACTCCCCAAGTCACCTTAGAAAGCTCCCTTCCCACCCAGGCCTCAGTTTCCCTAACCAGCCAACTCTCATAGCTTCTTTCAGCTGCACCTTCTGGGCTCCCCCAGGTCTCTTGGGGCACCTTTGTGGGGTGTCCAGGTGATGTGATCAGAGGACAGCTGCCCATGGCAGGACCGTGGAGTGACAGCGACATTCCCCGTGGGACAGAGAGGAGGCAGGGCACAAGAGAAGATGGGCTGTGTGGGGAGATGGCAGAGGGGGACGTCCATGAAGGGGCTGGGAGACAGTCCAAGGTCAGGGCTTCCCGTGGCCCAGCACGCAGTGCTGAGCAGGGCAGGGAGGGCGCCTGGACAGCACCCCCCAAGATGAACCCCCGAGGAGAGGTCCCAGAAATCAGGGGCCCAAAAAGTCCAGCACACCCCCAGCCCCAGCCTCAGGACCATGTCCCCAAAAACAGCTCCCATCCTTCTCCCTCAGCCACAGCTGGGCAGCAGCTGTTTCATCTGAAACCTGCCCTCTCCCCCCACATGCTTTGCTTAGAGTGCTTTTTGCTCCAGCTGAAATTTTGTTCCAAATGGTAAATATTTTATTTCCATCCGCACGGCTCCTGTACAGATGACTTTAACACAACACGGAAGATACCTTTTGCTCCTTAGCTCAGTGCAGGAGACAGGATGAGTTGTGTGTGCGGCCAGAGGGCACGCTTTTG
Source organism: Cebus imitator (assembly GCF_001604975.1). NCBI lineage: Eukaryota > Metazoa > Chordata > Mammalia > Primates > Cebidae > Cebus > Cebus imitator. Next base: position 986,488 of record NW_016107801.1, read on the forward strand.
GCAAAACATCCCGCTTCCATCTGGATCACGATAAGCCCAGGGAACCCGCTTCCCGCGCCTGCCCTCCAGGGCCTACTTTTGGGGCTGGGGCGATGACATCATTCGGGCTGGGAAGCAGCATCCACACGAGGGTTTTTATTCCAGCTCTGTCTCCCGGTCTTGGCATGCACCCCTGAAACTCCTGAACCAAGTGGAGCACATTGGACGGGAGTCTGGACAAGGTTGCTGGGCTGCTTTGGGAAAGTCACCTCCCCTCTCTGATCCTCAGTTTTTCCTTCTGTAAACTGGAGGTGAACACAACCGAACCCAATCCACGGATTCTTGCTAGGACGGAATAAAATAATGCCGTGAGATGCTTAGCCCACTGCTGAGGCTGTTAACAATAGCAGCCACTATAAATATGGAATCTGAGAAATGTAATCCACCCCCTTCAACTCACTGACGGGTAAGTGGTGCCAAAACCGTGCTGGCTGATGTGCATTTAGCGACTTGGTTACAAATGAAGCAATGGCTGTGGGGCCTGGGAGGGGCCTGGCACCTCAGAGCAACCCCTGCTCTGCCTCAGCACCTCGTGCCCCAGATGCATGGCAAGAGCAGCCCCTGTGGATGTCTCTGTCCTAAGGAGAAGGAATCGGGGACCAAATGACCGCCTCTCTGCCCGCCCCAGCATGGCACATGCTCAGGGCCCTGGTACCCACAGGCCTTTTGGGGGTTCGTTCCCAAATGGAAGCCTCTGCTGAGAGGCGGGTTGATTGCAGCAATAGGGTGGGGGGTGCTGCTCTGCACCTCACCCCTGGCCCCACTGGTCCTTTAAGAAAGTTCACACCCGAGAACAGCTGCCTCATAAATTCGTTTTTCATTAATTTCCTGGAAGATGATGTTTTAATTTACACGTGATCGGCCTTGGGAGACGTGGGGAAGGAAGACCCAAGCGCACAGTGGGCCCTCCACAGTACCTGGCACCCTCGTTTTCATGTATTCCCACACTTTCTGTTTAATCATCTCCAGCCTACAATTCTGGCACCCCAGGGGCCTGGAGCAAGCCGATGGAAAAACCCCAGCTGCTTTCTCGGAGCGAGAGCCCGGCTTAGAGCAGCTCCAAGAGTCGCCAAGGGGGAAGGACTCAGAACCCCACAAAGGACAGCCAGCCCCTCCAAGGGCTGGAACTCCCTTCCCTTCTCTGAACGTCTGTCCCAGGGAGAAGGTCGCTGCAGTCCACGTGGCACGGGGAGGAGGAACCTGAAACCATGCAGCAAAAATGCGGTGCCCGGAGGGAGCCAGGCTGCCCAACTCCAAACGTTAGTAGTTCTTTTTATTTACTTCAGGCTTCCACGAAACCTCCAATAAACAATAGGCTAGCAGGGTCATTTTTAGTGTGAGGCCAGGGTGTGGACAGGGGTGAAGTCATGCGGCCGGGGCTGCTGGGATCCTGGACACAAAGAGAGCTGCCCGGGGCAGCCCCATGCACGCAGAGCGCAGAGGCCGAAGGATCTCGGCAGGCGTCGGGTGTAGGGCCAGCCGGCTGGGCAGGGCAGCAGAGGTTGAGGGCTCCAAGCTCTTCCTTTACTTCAGCTAAAGTGCAGATGGCCCCTAGCTGGCAGCCCAGGAACCTGCGTCTCTCCAGACAGATCAACAGAGCGTAGGGCCTGGTGGTAAGATGCACAGACTCCCAGCCAGACCCCAACTGACCATGCGACCTTGGTGAGGTCGCCTATCCTCCCCGCCTCGGTTTCCTCATCTGTAAAGTGAAATTCACAAAAGCACTCACCCTATGGGGTTGCCATGCCAATTCAATGGGCTGCAATCTGTAGTGTTCAGAAAGAGTCATGGCACATGGTAAGTCCTTCCGAGGTGCTGGCGAAATTCAGCATAGCACCGGAGGCTCGAGCCAGGTGGAGGAGAGCGTCCCCGCCCTGCGGGAGACCAGAGCCCCTGCTTATTTTAGACACGAGGAAACCAAGGCCCAGAGGCCTTTCCGGCCTGTTCAGTTGCCGGGTGGTCGGCCTGGGCCCTGCTCTGTGGGCAGGGCGGCCCCCACCTCCCCTGCTGCAGCGCCTGCTCTGCTCCTGGAAGATGGGAGGGGGCATGGACCCCCATTTAGGGTCCACCCCTGGCTGGCCCTGCCTGCCCTCTCCAGGCGCCCTGCTGCTTGGAGCTGTGCCGGCATCTGGACGCTTACAGATCCTATGGCCTCCTGGGTCTGCATGCCCCAGCTTTGAACCTGCTCTAAGCAATGCCTTGACCTGCCCCACGGGACAGCCTTGTCCATATCCCCAGACCCACCTGGGGGCCACGTTCCAGGCTGAGAGGCTGAGCCCCAAGTTTCAGGGCTTGGAGTCAGCTCATCCAAGCCAGCACCCCCCACTGATCCTGCCCCACCGATCCTCCCCCCATCAATCCTGCCCCCACCAATCCTGCCCCCAGTGGTAGTGCCCCCACTGATCTTTCTCCCACCGATCCTCCCCCACCATTCCTGCCCCCCGATGCACCTGTGCCACTCTCAGGCTCCAAAATGGCCTGTTTTCACTGTTCACTTTGAGGTTCTTTGGGGCAGTTTTTTAAGTACAAAATATTTCCCCAAAATACAGAGCAGCGGTACCGTCCGATGGAACTCCCAATGCTGGGCATGTCCTACATCCGCCCTGCCCAGTTCCATAGCCACTGGCCACCTGAAATGGGGCCACCGTGCCTCCAGACCTGCATTTAAAGTCAGTCTTATTTTAGCTCGGCACAGTTAAACAGCCACGTGTGGACCGCGGCTTCCATACTGCACCACGCAGGTTTAGAGAAGGTGACTTGGAATTAACAGAGCTCACATTTGTTACATTTCCGTGACATTTCAGTTTCCCCGAAGGCAGCCCCTGACACAGGGACTGGAGGATGGAAAGAATGCTGGTGGGGGAGGGGGCCTCCAGGAGGGGGGCCGTCAAGAGTGCGTGTGCAGCTCCACACGGGGTGTGCGTGCCCCGAAGACAGAGGCCCCAACTAGTGCGTGTCTGCTGAAATTCCGAGAGCACAATTCATAGGAGCCGAAGGTGGAAGCAGCCCAGATGGCCCTCAGCGGTGGAGGGGTCCTTGCCTATCCAGACAAGGGGATGTTCCTTAGCCATGCAAGGGAATGGAGCTCTCACACAGATAACCACACAGCAGAGCCTCACAAAAGAAGCCAGACCCGAGCCCACATGTTGTGTGATTCATCTTCATGAAATGTCCAGAATGGGCAAATCCTCCAAGACAGAAGGCAGACCCGAAGTCACCAGGGGCGGGGGCTGGAGGGGGGATAACAGGGTGATGGCTGACCCATGGTCACCAGGGGCTGGAGGGTGAATAACAGGGTGAGAGCAGATGCACAGTCGCCAGGGGCAGGGGCTGGAGGGGGGATAACAGAGTGATAACGGACCCACAGTTAAGGAGGGGCTGGAAGGGGAATGACTGGGGTTATAGCAGACCCGCAGTCACCAGGGGTGGGGGCTGGAGGGGGGATAAAGGGGGTGACGGCACAGCATGAGGTTCTCTTTGGAGTGGTGTAAATGCTTTGGAATTAGACAGAGGTGGTGGCTGCATCGCATCATGAATGTACCAAACACCATTGAACTGCCTACTTTAAAATGGTTAACTTTACGTTATGTGAAGCCAGTTCCCAGGGAGGGTGACAGGGAACCCTATAGGGATGCACCTGGAGAAGGGCCCAGAATCCCCCTCCCTCTCAGGGGTAGGGAGCTGGGGTATGTACACACCGATGTTCACCTCCAGGCTGTCATGATGGCAAGGTGTGCGGGGGACACAGAGACGCAGCCACTGGGAGCCGGGCCGTCTGAGGGGGTCCCTGACGGGGGTGGGTACAGAAGCTGCTACCCCTGCTTCTCAAGGCCACAGTGATCATTAAGGTTGCCTGGAAGACACGCCTCCGTACGCCTCCCCTAGCCCATCGCCCCTGCCCAGAGACCTCCGTTCTCCTGGGTGCATGTCTGTCATTCGTCTGTGTGGTAGACAGGATGGTGGCCTCCAAAGCTGTCCCAATTCTTGGAGCTGGGAATACGTCACCTGATTTTGCTGATGTAGTGAGGCAGTGGGTCCAGTGTAATTCATCAGGTCCTTACAACGGGGAGACAGCGGGTGGGGGTCCGAGAGGGAAGGCGTGTGGTTGGAGGCCGGGGTCAGGGAGAAAAGCTGCCACCGGCCTTGAGGACGGAGGGAGGGGCCGAGAGCCGAGGACCGCAGGTGGCCCCGAGGCGCTGGAGGAGGCACAGACAGGGACTACTGTCCAGAGTCCTGCCCGCACCTAGATTCTAGACCCATGAGACCAATGTTGGACTTCCAACTTCCAGAACCATAAGATAATAAATATGTGTTGTTTTAAACCCCACGTTTAAATTTACAGTGATTTCTTACAGCGGCAGTAGGTATGGTATTTATGAAATGTGTGAAATGGAATGTATACATATCTTTCTTTTTTTTTTTTTTTTTTTTTTGACGGAGTTTTTGCTTTTTTTTTTTTTTTTTTTTTTTTTTGAGACGGAGTTTCGCTCTTGTTACCCAGGCTGGAGTGCAATGGCGCGATCTCGGCTCACCGCAACCTCCGCCTCCCGGGTTCAGGCAATTCTCCTGCCTCAGCCTCCTGAGTAGCTGGGATTACAGGCACGCGCCACCATGCCCAGCTAATTTTTTGTAGTTTTAGTAGAGACGGGGTTTCACCATGTTGACCAGGATGGTCTCGATCTCTTGACCTCGTGATCCACCCGCCTCGGCCTCCCAAAGTGCTGGGATTACAGGCTTGAGCCACCGCGTCCGGCCCTACATATCTTTCTTTCCCTTACTTTTCTCCCTCGATATTTTATATGTGTCCATGGCGAGGTGCGCCTGGGGGCACATGAAGCCGTTATGTGCACATCTAACTGTTGTGCAATATTCTGCCACGTGGACACAGCCCGATTCCTTTGTCCAGACACCTGTTGATGAGCCTCCGAGCTGTGTCCATTTTTTTGGCTTTATAAGCCGTATTCTTATCAACATTCTTTCCCGTCTTTCCTGTTATATAAACAAGGGTTTCTCTGGACGCCCATGTTCTGTTATTTGTTTATTCAGCAAATAGTTCTTGTGCATCTGTGCTCTGTGCTGAGCGCAAACAGGGCTCCATGCAGCTGGGATCCACCACCCACACACCCAGGACACCGTCAGGCTCTTCAGGGGTCCCTGAAGTCCCCTTACCTGGCATTACATGAGCAGGAAGCTCTTCCATCCCCACAAGCATGGAGAGGAAGCACCACCTACCGGGCCATCACATGAAGCTAAGAATACCCCATTCACAGGTGGGCAGCCGAAGTCACCTGCCCAGGCAAGCGGAGGTCGGGCCGAGCCACCACCTCGTTCTTCCCAGATGGCGGAGCCAGCACGGCTCCTCTGCCAAGTGAGCGCCCACCTCTTCCTGGGGCTGTCCCCAGCCTCTGGCTGTCCTTTTGATTCCCTTTTATAGACGCAAGGGCCCTCAGGGAAGCTGGTCTTTTCTCCACCCAGGCCCCAGGCCAGAAGCTCCACGTTTCCGTTACACTTAAAATATGAGAGCATCAATTGAAACAGTGAAGCCATTCTTTCATGTGTCTAAAAGATCCCTACTGACCTCTGCGTCCTGCTGGCCACTGGCCTGGGGGAGTACAATGAGGGGAGCCCCTTCCCTCCAGGCTTCAACGGCACCACATCCAGTCCACAGTACGCGGGGGCAGGGGCTGATTTCAACAGGAAATGGGGGAGTCAGTCCAGCCCAGATGATTCAGGGAGTGCTGATTTACAAAGGGAGTGTGGGTGAAGGGAGCCCCAGGAGAGAGCAGTCTCAGGGCTCTCACCGCAGGTTGGGGGGAGGAGGGAGGCAGCACTTCCGATCCCCGTGGAGATGCCCCTTGGAAGAGCAGCCACTTCCACGCAGCTGCGCGGCCACCCGGAGACAACCTCACCGGGAGGGCCCTGGGAATGCCCACACCAGCCTTCCCTCTCACCCCACCCGCCGGCTGAGCCCAACCTGGAATCGGAAGGGAAGGAGGCCTTCGGCACTGTCTACCCAGGACCACATCCATCCGGTTACAGAGCAGAGCTGAGGAAGGTGGAGGATGGGTGTGGAGGGGCCAAACAGATGCAGCAAATGCAGCATGTGCCGCTGTGGAAGCTGCAGCGGTTCCTCAGAAAGCTCAGCGGAGAATCACCGGGTAACCCAGCGATGATACGCCCAGGCGTGGTCCCGACAAAACTGAGAACGGGAACTTGAGTGAACCCACACACACAGGCTCCTGGCAGCCCTATTTCCAAACCCCAAAACGCACTAACCACCCACGTGGTCATCTGTGACAGGTGAATGAATAAACAAACTGTGGTCTTTCCAAACAGTGGAATATTACGTGGCCATAAAAAGGAATGGGGTTCCAAACAGTGGAATATTACGTGGCCATAAAAAGGAATGGGGTTCCAAACAGTGGAATATTATGTGGCCATAAAAAGGAATGGGGTTCCATACAGTGGAATA
>NW_016107801.1:993394-1010352 GCF_001604975.1 Cebus imitator
GGGTTCCATACAGTGGAATATTACGTGGCCATAAAAAGGAATGGGGTTCCATACAGTGGAATATTACGTGGCCATAAAAAGGAATGGGAGTTCTGATTCCTGCTACAACATGAAGAAGCCAGTGAAAAACACCACCCCATACACTGTAATTCTATTTTTTGTTTGTTTGAGATGAAGCCTCACTCTGTTGCCCAGGCTGGTACAATCTTGGCTCACTGCAACCTCCACCTTCTGGCTTCAAGCGATTCTCATGCCTCAGCCTCCCAAGTAGCTGGGATTACAGGCATGCACCACCATGCCCAGCTAATTTTTAAGTTTTTTAGTAGAGATGGGATTTCACCATGTTGGCCAGGCTGGTCTCAAACTCTTGACCTCAAATGATCTGCCTGTCTCAGCCTCCCAAAATGCTGGGATTATAGGTGTGAGCCACTGCATCCAGCCTGTAATTCCATTTCTATGAAATATCTAAAATAGGCAAATTCACAGAGACAGAAAGTAGATTAGAGGTTACAGGGCAGGAAGAGGAAAGAATGCAGAGGAAACTGCTCAGTGGGCAGTTTCCCTTTGGGTTCATGACGTTTGGAAAACAGAGAGTGGTGGTTGCACATTGCCGATGTAACTAATGCCGCTGAATTGTACGCTGATGGGTTGAAATGGCAAAGGTTATTTTGGAGTTTTTGTTGTTGAGATAGAGTCTCACTCTGCCACCCAGGCTGGATACAGTGGTGCAATCACAGCTCACTGCAGCTTCAAAGTCCTGGGCTGCATGGATCCTCCTGCCTCAGCCTCCCTAGTAGCTGAGACTACAGGCACGCACCACCACACCCAGCTAATTTTTTAATTTTCTGTAGAGACGGGGTCTCACTATGTTGCCCAGGCTGGTCTCAAACTCCTGGAATGCTTAAGCGATCTTCCTGCTTTGGCCTCAGAAAGTATCGGGATAACAGGCGTGAGCCATTACCCCGGTCACAAATTGTATGTTTTGTATATTTTACCGCAATTTTTAAAAATAATAATATACCAAAAACATCGAATCGTATACTTTAAATGGGTGAATTGTTTGGTATGTGAAATACATCTCAATAAAGCCACTTTTCCCCCTTTTAAAATTATACTTTAAGTACTGGGATACATGAGCAGAATGTGCAGGTGTGTTACATGTACACGTGCCGAGGTGGTTTACTGCCCCCATCATTACAAACATCTACATTAGGTATTTCTCCTACTACTACCCCTCCCCTGTTCCCCACCCCCTGACAGGCCCCTGTGTGTGATGCTCCCCCCCCATGTCCATGTGTTCTCATTGTTCAACTCCCACTTATGAGCGAGAACACGCGGTGTTTGGCTTTCTGTTCCTGTGTTTGTTTGCTGGGAATGATGGTTTCCAGCTTCATCCATGTCTTTGCAAAGGGCATAAACTCATCCCCTTTTATGGCTGCATAGTATTCCGTGGTGTATATGTGCCACATTTTCCCTGTCCAGTCTATCATTGATGGGCATCTGGGTTGGTTCCAAATAGTCTTTGCTATTGTAAACAGCGCCACAATAAACGTACGTGTGCATGTGTCTCTACAGTAGAACGATTTATAATCCTTCGGGTTTATACCCAGTAATGGGATTGCTGGGTCAAATGGTATTTCTAGTTCTAGATCCTTGAGGAATCGCCACACTGTCTTCCACAATGGTTGAACTAATTTACAACCCCACCAACAGTGTAAAGACATTCTTATTTCTAAACACCCTCTCCAGCATCTGTTGTTTTCAGAAAAGCCATTTAAGAAAAACCACACACAATACATTCCACCCGTTTTGCCCTGCAACATGCATGTACTCCTGTCCTTCAACTGGCTGAAAACCTGGTGTCCTCCACATGCCACTGTGTCGTGATGGGTGGTGTTGGGACGTGTCTTCTCCTGAGAGGTAACAGGTCAGCTGCCACCAAGGCTCTTCACATAATCAGAATGGAAAGAGCAGAGCTGGGAAGGAAATAACAGGAGCAGAGGGGCCGCCATCCCTCTTCGGGAGCTGGCCTTGTGCCCAGGTCAGCACTCCTAGCTCAACACAGGTTCTGTGTTCCTTTCGTCCTCTGCCACGGCCTTGGCTGGCAGGGTGACCCAGGGCTTCCCACAGCAGACCTGGGCCCTGCCTGAATTCTCTTTCCTTATGAGAAACTTCTTACATAAGCAGCACATACCTGGGTTTTATATGTTTTTCCAGCCTGTCAATTTCATTCTGTTTTTTCCCTCTGCCGTTTGGCAGTAAACCATTCTGTTTCTGTTTATGTTTTGCCGTTGTCCTTACCATTTTGACATGTGTACCTAAGCCTGAAATTGATTTCTCTCTCTCTTAAACAATAAAGGGAACCCAAGACACGTTAACCCCCACCAACCCCTCTCGCCTCCTGTTAGCTGCGGCTAATATTTTAGTCCTTCTTTCTTTTTAATCTTTCAAACTGGATGTTATTTAATGCAGTCAAAGCAGACAAGGCTGATGTTTAGCCAGGCTTATACCATTTCTTGAGCACCCTCTGGCGTCAGTGGGCTTTTGCTCCCAACAGCGGCAATTTGAGATCTTTTTATTTGTATTTATTTTTGGTTTTTGCCCTTAGGATATTGCAGCCCATGTTTCCCATAGGCTGGAAGAATCAGAGTGAACGGTGGCTGCCCTCCACCGGCTCTTGACCAGGCCTGAGGGTGGGAAACATAAAGCCCTCCCCAGAGCGGAGTGAACAGGCGGAATCCCTGCTCTTGGCTCTGCGGGCTTTGCTGAGAGCCTCACCCTTGGCCACCTCCCTCTCTGTTCTACTCCACCTTCCCCTTCTGACCTCCCAAGAGCACTTCCTCAGTCGGTCTTGGACGAACGTGTGGGTAAATCTAAACGATCCCTTCACGTGTCACTCCTTCTGCATCTCATTCTCCCTTCTGGAATCGTTTTCTTTCCTTCTCTTGAATTGTATTCCTTTCCTCTTGGTTTATATTCTTTACAAGTTGTTTCAGAGTGGGTCTGTGAGCAGGATCTAGGTCAGCTTTAGTTTGTCTGAAATTTTCCTCATCCACCATGATTTAAATGACATTTATCTGGTACAGAATTGAAGTTAGCAGTTCTTTTGGAGCACTTTGAAGATATTTTCTAATTGTTTGGGGCTTTTTGTTTGGGGTTTTTTTTTGCTGTTGTTGGAAATTGGCTGCCAGCCTAGACACTTCTGTTAGGGAATCTATCTTTCCTATGGTTGCTTACGGGGTCTTCTTTTTGCTTTTAGCACAAATTTACCATGTATCTAAATGTCACTTACTTTTAACTACCCAGCTCGCCTTGACAGGGCTTCTTGAATCTGAGGATGCATGTCTTTCATCAGTTATAGAAAACTCTCAGCCACCATCACTTTAATTACTGCAGTGTCCATCTTTCCCCTTCTCTCCTGTGGTAGCTGGCCTTCATGATGGGGGGCCCCTCCCACACAGAATCAGAGCTGACTTGCATGAACAACACAGTGTGACAGGAGTGACAGTGTGTGACATCCAAGAATGGGTCTAAAAAGCCCTTGAAGCTTCCCTCCCTCCCTCCCACTTGAATCTCTCACTCTAAGGAAGCTGGGCACCATACTGCCCCTGCCAGTCTGAGGACGCCCAGGCAGCATGCGGAGAAGACCAGGTGGAAAGGAATGAAGAGCCCTGGCAAGCAACCTACAACAATTTTCCTGACATGGGAGTGGGTCCTCAGCCCCAGTTGAGCTTTCAGATAATGGCGGCCCCAGCCATCAACTACCTGCAATGTTATGAGACCCCAAGCACAGTCCACCCAAGATTCTCAGCTCCTTATGCACAGAAACAGTGAGAAGTGAGAAGTGATTGCTGTTGTCTTGAGCATTAATTTTGGAGGTAATTTGTTATGCAACAATAAATAACTAATACACCTTCTGAAATGTCTCTCAATCACTCTTCTATACTTTCCAGGCTATCTCCACTATTTTCTGAATAATTCTTTGGATATATCTTCTAGTTCACTAATTCCCCCTCAGTGATATCTAATCTTCTTTAAAGCCCATCCAATACGTTTTGAATTGAATGCTTATATTTTCTATTTCTAAAGGCCTATTGTGATTATTTTTCAAAAATTTACTCATGACTGTTGATATTTTCTCATGTTTGATTTAATCCTCTATTTCTTTAAACACACTTATTTGATCAGTGTGTTTATATCTGATACTTTCAATATCTGAAATCCATAAGGATTGAGCTCTGCTGTTGTTTTCTTTGTTGACTTGTGCCTGAGGTAGTTTGCCTCCATGCGTGGTCTCTCATTTGGGATTGTGAGCTAATTCTTGGCTGGTATTAATCTTGGGAAAACAGAGGGACCTGTATTGAGTGCACCTGCACTTGTATGCCTCTGCAATCTTAAACATTTTTAACTTCATCCCCAAGTTAAGAGTTTCATAAACTAATAGTTGGTGCAAATTTGAATACTGAATACATGTGAGAGGATATCTATGGTTATGAATTCTCAGGGACAGAGCAAAGACATAAAAGTTTTTTAAAAATAAAAAAAGGAGGTCACAGCCAGGTTCTGTGGCCCATTCCTGTAATCCCAGCTAACTGGGAGGCTGAGGTGGGAAGATCCCTTGAGCCCAGGAATTTGAGACCAGCCTGGGCAACACAATAAGACCCTGTCCCCAAAATAAAGTAGATCAGCATGATGACAAGAAATACAGATAGATAAACTGGGCTGCATCAAAATTTAAAACTTTGTGCTGTAAATAATAATATCAAGAAAGTGAAAAGATAATCCACAAAATGGGAGAAAATAATTGTGAATCACAATCCTGATTAGGGACTTGTATATTTAAAATATATAAAGAACTCTTCAACCACAATAATAAAAAGACAAACTGTGTAATTTTTAAATGGTCACAGGATCTGAACAGACATTTCTCCAAAGGAGAGTTGCAAATGGCCGGCAAGCACATGAGAAGATACTCAGCATCATTCACTGCCAGGGAAACGCAAATCAAAACAACAGTGACACACCTCTTCACACCCAGAGGATAACCAGTGTTGGTGAGGGGGTAAAGGAATCAGAACTCATATAGACAGCTGGAGGGAATGTAAAATAACACAGGCACTCGGGGAGAACAGTCTGGCAATTCCTCACTTAATTAAACAGAGCTAACACATGATCAAGACATTCAACTTTTGAAATGAAAATATCCAATCACACAAAAATTTGCACATGAGTGTTCATGGAAGCAGTATTTGCAGCTGCCAAAAAGTGACAATAACCCCCATTTTCACCCGTCAATGAATGGATAAATAAGACGTATTACACCCATTACGATGGAGTATTACTCAGCCATCAAAAGGGCGGGCGTGCTGATTCATGCTACGGCGACCATGAACCTTGAGAGCATGACGCTGAGTAAATGCAGACAGACATGAACGGCCACATACCGACTGATTCCCTTTGTATGAAATGCCCAGAATTGGCAGATCCGTGGAGACCAAAAGTAGATTCGTGCTTGCTGGGGGAAGGAGTGCGGGGAAGGTGAATGGGGTTTCCTTTCCAGGCGATGAAGATGTTCTAAGATTACAGCGAGGCGCCGGTTGCACAGCCTTGTGAATATGCTAAAAGCCACTGACTGGGGCGCCTTAAGTGGGTGGGTTGCCTGGAATGTGAATCTTATCTCAACAAAACTGTCCCAGAAAACAGAACACTCTTTCCCCAGGGGTGTCACCCTTCCAGAGGTCCAGCCTCCTCTTATCTCAGCCCTAACTGTCCACGCACTACTGGCCCCAGGCCTTGCCCCCATCTCTAATTCCAGGAGCTGCTTTTGGCAAACATCCCAAGGAGTCCAGAGGGCTCCTTTTCGATGGCTGCTTCCTCACCCTCCCTCTCAGAAAGCCTATTTTCCTCTGCATTCCTGTATGCCTTTGAGGGGATGTTTGTTACCATTTATCCAGACCTTCTAGGTGTTTGGGTGATTTCCGCTGGAGCTTCATCACAGAACAAAGTCTTTGATATGGACAGAAGAGGGCTGAAATCCCAGCTCCATCACACAGCAGTGTGAGGCCATCAGTGAGTTACTCAACCTCCCTGGAAATCCGCTTCCTTACGTGCAGAATGGGGACGCTTCCTCCTAATATGATCGATGAATAGATAAATAACATGTATGACACCCATCTGATGGAGTATTACTCAGCCATGAAGAGGAACAGAGCTCTGATTCACACTTCAATAAGAGTGAACCTCAAAAGCATGGTGCCAAGTGAGGAATCACACGTATCCACTCATCAGTTGCTTCTTCCTCACAAGCCAGATGCCCGCGTGAAGCCTCCTGTGTTCACTGGTGGTTCCTCCTCCCCCCAGGGGAAGTCCCCAAACCCTGCTTCCCAACAAGCCTTGGTCTTCTGAGACTTTCTGCAATGTGTCTCTGCACGTGGCCCTTTCCCCACAGGGCCTTCTGCCCGTGGGAGAGGCTCCGATTCTTAAGCTGGGCTTCCCCAGATGTTCCTTCCCTGAGCCGCCCAACCCGTTCCTCCCAGAGAGCCCAGCAGCCTCCGGCCCTCATCACCCTTCCTGCACACACAGACCTTCCCTGGCTCCAGAAAGCTTCGGGAACCTCTGCTGCCGTCTGATGGCCCCTCTCCGTCGCCCTGCGCCTTCCACCCTTCACTCAGTGACTCACCTCCTGCCGTGGTTGGATGTTCCATGCCATGACCCACCATCATGCTCCTGGACACCAGGTCTCTCTTCGTGTTCCTGGCGCCTCGCCCGTGCCACGCCTGGCCCCACAGCCCTCTGCTCCCCTTGAGGCTGCGTGAAATCTCTTGGAGACTCCCTGCCTGAAAACAGGCTTCCTCCCGGAGGCACTCACATCGCTGCCCCATGAAGCGGGACACGTGGACGGGGGCTTCCTACAGCGGGCGCTCCCTGAGCTTGGGACTGTTTGGGTTTCATCATCGGCATCGTGCCTCCAGCACCGGGCCTGGCATGTAGCAGCTCAATTTATCTTTCCAGAATAACGGCAAATGGACAGTTTTCTTTTCCCTTTGGCTGCGGACAGAAGGGGGGGCGCCCACCGCAGCCCCACCCCGCCAGCTGGGAGGACCTGGGCTTGGCTCTCTCTAGCTGGAATTCTCCCCAGCCCAGAGTTGTTTTCTTGTTTTGTTTTGGTTTTGCTTCTTTTTCTAATTGTAGGAGAATACATGTCACATGAAATGTACCAATTTAAACACTTGTGTTGCGCAGTTCGAGGGCAGTTAGTACATTCCTGGGGTTGTGTGACCGTCGCCACGCTCCAGTTCCCCGACATCTGGCTCCGGGATTTCCTAGCGTCTTCTCATGTTAATTCTTCACTGTACAATTTCCCAAGAACCACCTCAAATCCTCGTGGAGTGAGACAGGATTTCCACAAATGAAACACTGAGTTTAAAGCATTAAAGTTGGGCTCTTTCAGACCCGTGGCCCTCCCAAAAACTCACAGTGATATGGGGTGGGCCGAAGGTTCCTGGGGCAGCTTCTATCCCACGTGCTGTCTTTCTGAATTCTGGCAGCCTACGATCTCCGTCCACGGACACCACTGAACCCTGGAGGCAGCGGTTCTCCAGGGACCCTCCGTGGTGGCAACATCCCGAGAGCTGCCCCAGCCTCCAGATCCCTGTTCCCCCTGGCCCTGTGCCCCAGTTCTGTGGTTATGGACGGTGGGTGCTCAGAAGAGCCACGGGAGCCTGCATCCCCGGAAAGGTCTTGGGCCAGGGGGGGTCCAAAAGGAACCCTCGTGGAGCCCCGATGCCACAGCCTGAAGGGCAGCAGCTCCCATCTTCCCACCACGCCCGGGCGATCGCCTTTCTGCGCTCTTGTCCTCCTCCTGGTGGTGCCTCTGCCAAACCCTGAGTGGAAACATCTGGGCCACTCTGGCTGGCTCTCGGGGCTGGGATTCGAACACAGTGAGTTTATCCTCAGCCACGGCGCGGGTTGCCGCCGGTCAGCCCGTTAGACTAGGGCTGCTGTTCTCCACGTCGTCCGGCAGTGCTTGGACCCTGGTGGCTCCCAGGAACAGGAGGAGAAGGAGGAGGAGGAAGAGGTCAGTGAACAGGTGAAGCCTTGGTGGCGAACAGGCCTTGCACCCTGCCACCCTTTGCTGCTTTGCTTAAACTCTAATCTGACCGTCAGTGCCTGGGAGGCTAGGCTCTGTCAGGCCTAGGGGAGCAAACAGCCGAGAGAAAACCCCAGGCCACTGCCTCCTCACCAGACCAGCCCCCAACCAGGCACAGTGTCTCCAGGCTGGAGGCCACATGAGCCAGATGACCCTGGGCACTGTCTGTCTCCTCTCCAGCAAGGAACCTCAGTCAGGGGAGGGAAAAGGTCACCCTGTGACCTCCTCCCCCAGCACGGGGCAGGGCCGGACTGCATGAGGGTGCTGGGCCTTGTTGACCCTGTCGTGTCCAGCAGAGCTGCAGCAGACCAGGTGGCTGGGGTGAACCGGGAACATTGGGTCCCCTCTCTCTGGGATCATGTGAGCTGGGAATGTTTGGCACTTTTGGGATTTCACAGGTCCGGCAGCCCAGGAAAATTTCATCAGGCAAGAGGGTTGTTGGCTGGAAGTGGGTGTGAGCTCACCCTGCACACCTTGGTCTCCTGAGCTGCATTGGTGCCCTCAAGTGGGGAGCCGTGGGCAGGGCTGGGCCATGCCATGGTTCTGAGGCAGGAGGAGCCAGGGTAGGTTTGCTGAAAAATCCCCCAGCCTTAACAAAGCCCCTCAAGAGAGGTGACATGGCCTCAGCAGCAGGTCCGTGCAGGGAACTCTCTTCCCTGAAAGGCTGACCTGACCCTGAGCCAGCCTTTGGGGGTGGCCACACAGGGGAAGGGGGACCCCGGAACAGGATGGGCTGCCATGCACTGGCTCTGGTCTCCAAAAGTCAGCATCATGGGGAAACAGAAGGTGGGCACATCCTGGCATAAAACCGACTCCAAGACAACCAGACACACCAGGTGCAATCATGCACTGTGTGATCATGGTTCTATTTTTTCGAGCAAGCACAAGGGGCCATTTTGAACAATTAGGAAGTTTGCAAGTAGATCAGATCCCAGGTGATGGGAGGGGATGGTCAGGTGAACAATTAGGAAATTCACACGCCGACTGGGTCCCAGGAGATGGGAGGGGATGGTCAGGTGTCTCCGGTGCTGGTGCTGTGGCTCTGAAGGAAATCGTCCTTATTCTCAGGAAAGGGATGTCTGCATGTTTGGAAGTCAAGTTTCAGGATGCCTATAGCTTTCTTCCAAGTGATTATTAGATCAGAGAGGAGGAGGGGGGAGGAGGAGGACACAAAAAGAGGAAAAGAAAAGAGGAGGGAGGAGGAGACAGAGATGGTCAATCAGAAGGCCAGTCCAACTGGGTGGCTTGGGGACATGAGGAGGGACAATTTGCACATCGTCTGCAGGGGACTCGAGACGGTTGGTATGCCTGCAGTGCTAGGACAGTGGGAGCCATTACTCATGTCTTCTGGTCTGAAGGAGGAACAGGGGAGATTCTGGCCTCCAAGAGGGCAGTTCTAGGCAGAGTCCCTTGAGAGGAGCTGCGACCTCAGCTAAGGTGCCACATCCCTGGCCAAGCTCCAGCAGAGGGAGCTGGGAGGAAACGTGATGAAAGCGTTGTTGAATCCAGATGGTGGCCATATGGGTGATCATGGTTCTATTTTTTCAATCCTTGCTTGGAATGTTGAATGTTTGAAAACTTTCATAATTAAAAAAAAAAAAAAATGGTGCCAGGCATGGTGGCATGCACCTGTAGTCCCAGCTGCTCGGGAGGCTCAGGAGGAAGGATTGTTTGACCCCAGGAGGTGGAGGCTGGAGTGAGCTGGGATTGCACCACTGCTCTCCAGCCTGGATGACAGGACAAGACCTTTTCTCATTAAAAATAAATGAGCAGGGGGTGAGGAAGCAGCCCAGAAAGAAAAGAGGTGGAAGCAGAACCCAAAAGGAGCGTCTGGAGCAGCGGTCCCCAGGCAGAGACAGAGAGACAGCCACTCTCCTTGGGAGGATGGTGCAGGCTTCCAGCTCTGCGAATGCTGCGTACCCCCACACGGGGCCTCCCAGGAGCCTTGGACCTTCACAGGCAGGCCAAGGGCTGGCTCCCCCAGGAGGCAGAGCAGGCATGTGTCTGGGGCACCCAATAATAGGTGAAATATGAATAAAAGGGGCTTCTGGGGAAAAAATGGGAGAAAACCAAACTCTCTTGGACAAGTTCGTGTGTATTTCACAGCTCAGCTCAGTTTTATTGGGATTCCACAGGCGTGGGGACGCTCCAGGCTTGGCCTTCTAAACAGCCTCTGCCAGGCCCAGAGACTCAGCAGACCCTATGCACAGACCCGCTCAGGCATGGGTCCCAGCAGGTCGGAGGCACCAGCCCTGTGGAAGTCACACAAACACAAGAACAGGAAAACCTAGGGCCCAGACAGACGTAGGGACCTGGTCCCTCTGGTGAGGCCCAGCCACATGCCAGCCCCTGCAGGAGGCCCAGGGGCTTGGTTGGTTGTACCCTCATCAGCACATTGAGGGGACAGAGCCCCAGGGGCCTAAGGAAGTGGGAGCAGAAAGAGAGAAGGGGACCGGGGACAAACCAGTGAGGAGCCAGGACACCCACACCTGTGAGCCCCTCCTTCCTATCAGGGACAAATGGCAGCTGTGCCTCGTGTCTCTTGCAGGAGATTCGGGGGAACGAGGCGCTTGGTGGGCCGTCCTCACGCAGGGGAGCTCCCACACCTCCCGGGCTCTGGTTTCATGGGTTGGCCAATCCTCCACTCTGATAAAGCAAACCTGGGGGTGGCAGTCTCTGGCCGCACCCCTCCAGCAGAGCCCCCACTCTGAGCGGTACATCCTGGGAAGCCCTCTGGCCTCGGGGTTACAGCAGCTGCTGTTTCCACATTGGCTAAAAACAAAAATGCTCCCATCCCCGGGTTCCTGGCACTGCCTCAACTCCCCTGGCCCCCTAGAAGCTAAGAACCCAGCCCCGAGGAAGCCCTACTGGCCCCTGGAGCCCCAATTCCTTAAGTGTGGAGCCCCAGGCAGATCTGTCACCTGGTCCTCCTGATGTCTCTTTGCAAGGAGAGGGCATGGTGGCTCAGAAAACATTTGTCCCCAAAGCTACACAGTGTGGACAGTGCAAGGGCCCGGGATCCCTTGACCAGTCCGGAGTCTCCACATCTTATCTCAGAGGGCCACTGGGAGGAGTAAATGCACTGTCCTGCCTTCAAGGGCTTGCTACGGGATCGCCGTGTCAGCTCATAGCCTGACCATATACACTGGGGCCAGGGCAGCCACAGCCAGAGCCTGGCAATGTCATTCTGCTTGGTGCAAATGCTCTCCTTCCCGAGGCCTCAGTTTCTTCACCAAGGGCTCTGATGCTTTGTCCTTTGTGGGTCTCAGGCCCACAGCAGAGGTGTGGCCACCTGTCTGTGTAGGACACAGCCGAACTCTACCTGCAGCCTTTAGCTGTGTGGACACTCGGAGCTGGGCAAGGCCCTGGTCCTCAGCCTTGCCCACAGCCACAGGTGGGCGGCAGTGTATTAGTCTGTCACTGCTATAAAGAACTGCCCAAGACTGGGTAATTTATACAGAAAAGAGGTTTAACTGACTCCCAGTTCTGCATGTCTGGGGAGGCCTCAGGAAACTTACAGTCAGGGTAGAAGCAGCCACATCTTACACGGCAGCAGGGGAGAGAGAAAAACTTCCATTTATAAAACCAACAGATCTGGCGAGAATTCATTCACTATCATGAGACCGGCGTAGGGGAAGCCACCCCCATAATGCAATCATTTCCCTCCCTGGACATGTGGGAATTAAAATTCCAGATGGGATTTGGGTAGGGACACAGAGCCACACCATATCAAGCAGGGAAAGGTGACCCTTGGGAGAAGTGAGCCCCAGTGGCTGGGGAGAAACGGCTTCCCTGTCCAGGCCTAGGGGCCTGGTCTCAGCAGATGGTGCCCAGTCCTACCAATTACATGGACTCTGCAGTGAGCAACAGCTCAGCAGTGCAGCCGCCCGCAGGCCAGGCCCAGAGCTCCTTGGCAAAGCACCCGTCTAGGACAGGAGAAACACCACAGCCCAAGGCCCTGGCCCCAGCTGTGCCCACCCCCACTCACCCATTTAGTGACCCACCTCACCCCACATTCCTGCAGGGCCTGGCCGCCCCCTTCTCTGCTTGTGGGGGTCAGGTCGGGATTCTGCAGACAAGGCTGTGGTTCTGGGATGAGAGGCAGCAGCCCCACCAGGGCCGCAGCAGCCACGGCCCCCTCCTCATTAGCTCAGGGTTCCCAGTTGGGCTGTCACTGGTGGCCAGGCGCCAGCACCCGCCAGGCCGAGCTGCAGTGACATCATCCTGGCCCAGGAGGCGGCTAAGTGGAAACAGACGGTGGCCTCCTTCCCAGGCCAGGAGCACCCCAGGAGGCACCCCACAAGCAGCCCACCACTGGGTGGGCCCAAGGGGACAGAGGCGTCAGGACAGCTGTCCCATCACAGTCCTACCCGCCTGAGCCACCACCACCGCCTGCTCTTCGTCCCCCACTGGCTCAGCCCACGAGGGTGGGCACGGTGTCCATCTTGTTCGTGTTGTTCCCAGCTCCTGGCATGGCACCTGTGCATACTTGGACACTTGGTGCTAGGGAAAGACCAAAGGAAAGGCCGCCCTGCTGTCCCCGAGAGCATGGTGGGACTCTGCAGCCCCTCCCCCAGAGCATTCAGGGGGAGCTCCCTGCCTGTCCGGCCTCCCCAACGTCACCACCCCCCCAGCATGAACCACTGCCTCTTGCCTGCTGGACAGGAGTGAGGCGCCCCTGCCAGTAGCTGATGAGACAAGGGACAAGAAATCTACCCGTGTGAGGTCCTGAGGCTCGATCTGCCTCCCTGACCTTGGTGCTCCCTCTGTCCACAAGGGGTGGGACCTGAGCTGGGTGAAAGCACGGCGGGACCAGGTGGCAGGAGGAGCAGCTGCCAAGTGGGGGTGTTCTCAGGGCACAGGACACCCCTCAGGCCAGGATTGGCACCAGACAAGACAGAAGACCAGAGCCCAAGCAGGGTTACCCGCTTTTGGGGAAGCCAGGCTGGGCTGGGGCTCTGAGGAGTCCCACCTTCCAGAAGGGGCCACCTGTCAGCCGACAGTCAGCTGGCCCCAGATGATGGATGAACCTCAAACACATCGTGCTGAGTGAAGGAAGCCCATGCTGCATGACTCAGCTTATACAAAGTGTCGGGAGTGGGCAAATCCACCAAGACAGAAAGTAGATTGGCGGCTGCCGGGGCTGAGGGGCGGGGAGAGGAGGTGGGGGTGGGAGGCAGGTGGCTGAGGTGCACGGAGTTGGGGGGTCGGGCAGGGTGGAGGGGACTTCTCAGGTAATAGAAGCACCTGAAATTGATGGTGGAGACGGTTGCCCAGCTGTGAATATTCTCAAAGCCACTGAATTCTACACTTTAAATGGGTGAATTGTATAGTGTGAATCACGTCTCAGTAAAGCTGTTAAAAGAAAAAAGAAGAAACTTGCAAATCCACAGTCCCAGTGGGAGACTTTGAGAGAAGTGGGGTAGGCAGAGAAGAGGGGAGCAAGCATTAGCGACTTGGTTCCCTTCGCGTGGAACTTGCTCACAAATCCTTCTGAAGCAGGCATGGAACCTGGAGGAAAGGTGACTAGATCCTGGGGCCTATGCGGACCTCAAACAACCTCGAAGAATTAAAATCGCCAGCAAATACCTTCTTACTGCAGTGCAAGACAATTAGATAATGCTCATATGTTTAAAAATTAATGAACGTTTCTAAATAACCTATTTTCAAAGCAAAATTTAACAAAAAATGGAAAGTGTTTTTATTGAATGCTACAAATTCATGTATGCCAGGAATACAAAATACTGCATACATGTTGGAAATAGATGCTCGGTGCCACAAAGAAAAACCAGGACTGAGACAAAGGATCTTCTGGCAAAGCAATTTTTACTTCCTGGGCTGCAGGAAGGGTACCCTTGCTAGCCATCACGCCACGAGAGTACAATGAACAAAGGAAAACAGACATATTTATCCCTTATGCATGTGGGGTTGTCCTTACTGCTGTGTCTGATCTCCATTGGCTGGAGCCAGATCTCACAACCTAAACTAAAACCCGATTGGCCAATAACTTAAAACTTTTCTAGACAGGTAAAAGCAATGGAGAGCTGGGAGACGCCTGTGAGCACGCCCAGCACAGATATCTTCATTAAAGTACAAGGACATAGAATGTACTATCTGCCTATAAGCATGGCGTGTCTAACAGCTACATAGGATAGGGCTTAACAAAGTTATTAGCAAAGTTATTCTTTAACAAGAAAGGAAACTTTAAAATGAAACTTTTCTACTTCCCACAATAAAGCAATACATTAAAGGCATTTATGGTCATAAGTGATTACACTGGAAAAAAGAAGGATTGATAATTACTCAACTAAATCCAGATCTCAAGAAGAAAACACAGCAAAATAATTCCAAGAAAGTAGTAGCAAAAATAATAAGTAATGAATTAAATAAAAAGAACTTAATGAAATAGAAAGCTATAAAATAGAATTAAAAAATCAAAGTTTCTTAAAGATAATAAAATTTGCTAACCTCTAGCAAGACTAATCAAAAGAAAAAATTCGAAAAGTTACAAATTACTTAATGAAAAAAATCGCTACACATATCATGATATAGCAATATTATAAGAGGACATTATGAAACTTTAATAAATTTTAGATTTTGACAAAATGAACATGTTTCTAGAAAATATCACCAGCTCAAGAACAGAACATCTAAATGGTCCACCGCCACTCAAGAAACTGAATCACTAGTTCAAAATCTTCTCACAAATAAAACCTCAGGCCAAGAAAAATTCACCAGCAAATTCTTATCACTCACAGATCATAGAAAAGCAGGAATTCTGCCCCCAAACCTGACAAGGACAGCAGGGGAAATGACTGTCATGGACCAGCCTCACTCATGAACATAAATGCAAACTCAATCTTAGCAAGCTAAGCCCAACCACATATGCAGAATAACACACCATGAGTAAGTTGAATTTATCTAAGGAATGTAAGGTTAAATGACCGAACATTCAAAAAAATTCATACAAAATAATACATTCACAGATTAAAGATGTAAAAATCGACTGGGCGTGGTGACTCATGCCTGTAATCCCAGTACTTTGGGAGGTCAAGGCCGGGAGGATCACAAGGTCAGGAACTCCAGACCAGCCTGGCCAACATGGTGAAACCCTGTCTCTACTAAAAATACAAAAATTAGCCATGCTTGGTGGTGCGTGCCTGTAATCCCAGCTACTCAGGAGGCTGAGCCAGGAGAATTGCTTGAACCCGGGAGGCAGAGATTGCAATAAGCCAAGATCGTGCCACTGCACTCCAATCTGGGCGACAGAGTGAGACTTCATCTTAAAAAAAAAGAAAAAGATGTAAAAGTCAGACTCATCTCAGTGAAGACAGAAGATATTAGAATTCAGCATGCATTCATAAGACTGGCTTTTAGTGAAGGAAACAGAAGGAAACTTTTTTAACCTGATAAATAAACAGTATGTACAAAACAGAGAAATAGAAATAAAAGCAAACTTCTTTAACCTGATAAGGAGCGTGTATAAAACACCTGCCATAAAATCATATTTAATAGTGAAACTTTAACACTATCCTTTGAAACAGGGTACAAGAGGATACATCCAGCCTCACCACATCTACATTGTACTAGAAGTCCCAGCCAGGACAGTGATACAAAGGGATAAAAACTACCAGCATTGAAAAGCAAAAAACAAACAGTTGTCATTTGTGGATGATATGATTATTGTTGGAAACAGATGCTCAGACCTGCAAAGAAAAATCAGCACGGAGACAAAGGATCTCTCAGCAAAGCAATTTTTACTTCCTGGACTGCAGGAATGGTTCCCTCACTAGCCATCTTCCCAGGAGAGTACAATGAACAAAGGAAAACACACAAATGTATCCCTTACACATTTGGGGTCATCCATACTGCTGTGTCTGATCTCCGTTGGCTGGAGCCAGACCTCACAATCTAAACTAAAACCTGATTGACTAACAACTTAAAACTTTTCTAAACAGGTAAGGGGCGTAGGCTGTGAGCTGGGACATGCCTGTGGGCACGTCCAACACAGATATCTTGGTTAAAGCACAAGGACATGGAATGTACTACATGCCTGCAAGCATGGCACGTCTAACAGCTACATGGGATAGGGCTTAACAAAGAGTTATTGGCAAATATTCTTTGACAAGAAAGGAAACTTTGAAGAGGAACTTTTCTACTTCCCACAATTATGTACATAGAAGAGCCATATGAATGTGTGGATAAGCTAGGAAGCAGTAGGTTTAGCAAAGTTACCAAATACAAAAATGAATGCACAATTATAGTTAAATTTCTACATGATAGCAACAAATATTTATAAATGAAGAAAGATACCACTCATAATATTAAAAAAATATGAAGTTCCTACAAATACGTCTACCAAAAGGTGCTGGTGAAAATCATGTGTATTTGGTGAATATGAGCCTTTGAGTCATGTTACAGAATATATAAATAAGTGACATAACATGTTAATGGGTTGGAAGACTCTGTATTGTAAATATGTCAACTGTCCCCAATGTGAGCTATAGATTCAAATTCACTGGACTCAAAATCCCATGATAGTTGTCATCTGTGGAATTGACAAAGTGATTTCAAAGTTTGTGTTTAATTGCAAAGGGCCAGTTACAGCCAAGACATTCTTGAAGGAAAGCAAGGTAAAAGAACTGCCCTTCTGATTGTCAGGACTCCTAATCAGGCTGTCATGATCATGACAGTGTGGAATTGGAACAAGAACAGATAAATCTCCAGGAAAACAAAATCAAAAGCTCAGAAAAAGATCCAGGCATGTGGACACAAGATGTGTTTCGGCCAGGCGCGGTGGCTCACGCCT
>NW_016107801.1:1010682-1016422 GCF_001604975.1 Cebus imitator
TGTTTCACAGAGATGCCATTTGAGATCAGTGGGGAAGAGATAAATACTCAATTCAATAAACAATTCAGGAGCAACTGAATACCCACCCACATGGGGGGAAGTGAAATTGGCACCTGACCTCACATTGCACACAAAAACCAATTCCAGTGAACCAAAGACCTCAACATGGACAAAATCCTACAGCTTTAAGAAACTGACTTAGGAACGTATTCCCCAGAATACAGAAGGATTTCCCAAACGAGAGACCAGGGTCACTACCCATGAACAAAAAGAAGATAAATGTCACTGGTCAGCAAAAGACACGCAAAACAAGGAGAAGAGGGAAGCCAGGGAGAGGGAAGAGTTGTAAACCCAGATCTAAGTCAAGGGTGCCAACTCAGGACATATACAGAACTCCCATAAATCAATATTTTTAAAAGGCAGACATTGCAATACAAAAACAAGCCCAAAAATTGAACAAAAAATTGACTTTCAGGAAACAAACCTGCAGTAGCCAGTAAATATATGCCAAGAAGCTGTAGCACACCAATATGAAGAAAAGGCAAGTTAAAACCACAATATACTATTATTACCCACCAGACTGTCAAAACATGTAGATACCGGTTATTGGTGAGGTTGGAGAGCAATGGGAATGCTCATTAGACACTGATGTGGGTGTCCGTTTGTAAAAACCCACTCTGGAAAACAATTTGGAATTTTCTCACCTTTGAATGTGTGGAAATCTTATAACTGACCAAATCCTCGAGAATTCTCATGGACTCTCAGCAGGAAATCCGTGCAAGCACATCTGGGCCATTTTCTCCACAGGATCCCAGAATGGAAGCAATGCAGGTGAATTGTGGAATAGTCATAGAATAAAACATCACCTGACCATGCAGAACTAATGACAGTCCCCACAACAACACGGGGACCCGCAGCCACCCCAGCCACACAGCCCGGCCACACAAGGGACTCTCAGTCACCCTATCCACACAGCCCGGACACACAGGGGACTCACACCCTATGCCCATCACAAATTGGCAGAAATGAAATCATTTAAGAACGAGACCACAACAAGAAGCAAATCTGCCGGGCGCGGCGGCTCACGCCTGTCATCCCAGCACTTTGGGAGGAGGCTTTGCCCCAGGCTGCCGACCAGACAGGTGCTCAGGGAGGACTGATACCAGCTTCAGTCTCTACTGGAACAGCCCTACTCTTTCCTTTCCCTCCATTATTTAGTGACTCTGTGAGTTAAAATAAATACACCTTTATTATTTAGCTGTTAAGTAACTATAATGAAATCTGCTGCAAAAATACTCTCTCGGAATCCATGTGCCCGGGATTATATTAGCATTATTTTTAATAAATCTATATGCTTAACATAAAAAATAAAAAAAATTAACGCCTGCAGTCAGGAATTTAAGACCAGCCTGGCCAACATGGCGAAACCCATCTCTACCGAAAATACAAAATTTAGCCCGGCTTAGTGGAGGGCATCTGTAATCCCAGCTACTCGGGAGGCAGAGGCAAGAGAATTGCTTGAACCCAGGAGGCGGAGGTTGCAGTGAGCCGAGATCATGCCACTGCACTCCAGCCTGGGGACAGAGTGAGATTGTGCCCCGACCCCAGCAAAAATCTACAGTCATCACAAAAAGCAAATCAGTAGCAATCTCTGCAGACAGGGGTAGATAGAGTTGCTTACTAGGGGGTGGGGGCATGCCCGGAGAAAGGGCAGCATCTTAATTCTAGCCCTGAGTGGCAGTTACAACTGTCCCCTTTCACAAACACGGGGACAAGGTCCTTCTCACCACCTGGAGGAGCTTGGCCTTCACGTCCCTTCCCTGGTCCTCAGTTTCCTCATTTGTAAATGAAGAAGATGAAGATAGTGACCCTCTCTCTGCAGCTATCTATCTGGAGGCAGCATGAGTGAGGAACCAGCCATGTCTGGTGTGCTGTGGGCATGCCAGTCCTGGCGGCAGAGGATGGTGGAATGCCGAATCTTCCCGCAGAGTCACTAGTATTCCTGCTGCACCGATGTGGGACAGCAGAGGCAGGGTTTGAACCCGAGACTGTCTGATTCCAGAGCCTGTGCTCCTTAGCCTCTGCTCCCGATGGAAGGAGCAAGAGAGACCCAGCCCATGGTTCGGCAGGGCATATAGACAGGGGTGCTGGCTGCCCTTCCTAGTGCAGGGGATCAGCTGGGGTGAGGCCTGGGCTGAGGGTTCCCAGGAGGGTGTGGGCGGAGCCCAGGGCACTGGTTGGTGGGGTCTGGAGAACAGTAACTTCACAGAGTCTAGTGTGACAGGTGCCTCTCCCCACTTTCACTGATGGGAAACTGAGGCAGGGAAGGCAGCTGAAGGCAGCTGGCTCTTTGGCATGAGCCAAGGATCCTGGTGGGTTGGATGGGTGCCTGTCTGAAGGCACAGGGGTGTCTGTGGGGAGAGAGGCAGACAGACGTGCTGGTTGCGAAACGGACCAGGATGAGGGGCTGGATGTTGACGGCTCAGTGCAGAGGAGTGGGGCATTAGCAGCCCTGGAGGAGGGGCCCTAAACGCCCTGATCTGACCCAGTTGCCACAGAGCCCACCAATTCTGAATGCAGGCTGGGTGCTGCAGCAGAATGTTCCAGAAGCTGCCTCCAGCTGGGCAGGAAGGAGTACCACTAATTGTGGAGGGGGCGGAGGCATTGTCTTGTGCCACCATTGCCACCCCAGGCCACCACGGCTCTCAGCAGGAACAGCGCCAAGCCACACTCCGAAAACTCCAGGCACTGGTCCCAGGAGCTTCAGGACCCTGGGCCTGTGTCTTCATTTCTGTGGGCCTCAGTTTCCCAATGCCTGGCATGGGGAAACTGAGGCCCACAGAAAAGAAGACACAGGCCCATTGTACCAAGAGGAAAGGCAAGTGTTCTCCAGCCATGCCACCCCCACGAGGGTGACAACTGTCCTGCTTTGCCCAGGACTCTGCCGGCCCTAGAGCGAGGATGGTGGCCCACCCCGAGACAGGCAGCAGGCTGGACACGGGGTCGGCCAGGGTCTCACCCCTCGGTGCCCAGCCTGTGGCCCACAACAGCCTGTACGCTGCGCGAGCAGCTTCCTCCCAGGCTTCCACGCCATGATTTCATCATAACGCAGGGATGGACACAGACTCTGCAGACAGCTGGGCCTGCTCTGCTCAGCTCCCAGCTCCCGATGAGTCAGCCCTGGCCAGGCCTCCCACAGACAAGCCCCTCCAGGGCTGCAGATGCCACGTCCCCACCTCCAGCCTGCCCCTGGCCCCAGCATGGCCTCCCTGGCTCAGGCCCAGCCACAGGCAGCAGCAACAGGAACCGTGGAGAGCTCCTGGCCTGAGAGGCAGGAAGGTGCCATGCTGGGTCCAGAGCCACGTGGCCACGCTTCTCACTGTCCTCCTGGCCTGACCTGGAAGGGAGGTGGTCCACAGACACCTCCACATCAGACAGACAAGGAAGGTGGGGGGCAGGAGGGCAAAGACACGGCCTCATGGCCTCTCACTGTACCTACTTCTCACCCCAAGGCCCCTTCACCGAGCCCTGTGGGCTGCAGCTGGCACTCAGACTCCACCCGGGTCCCACCCCGGCTGTCACCCATCCCATCCTCCGGTAAGCAGATAGGACTCAGAGTGGGCCACATGGCCAGCTGCAGCCACCAGGTCCCCATCCCCCACGATTGAAGTTCACCCCTCCGCTGACCCCACTGCATCTGGGCACAGAGAGATGGCCTGAGCCTGCTCCTGGCAAGAGGAAGGAGGATGCAGAGCCACCGTTGAGGCACAGGGGAGGCAGGGGGGAAAGCAGGCGGGAGGCAGGGGAGAGGCAGAGGTGAGGCAGGGGGAGGCAGGGGGAGGCAGGGGAGAGGCAGAGGAGAGGCAGAGGGGAGGCAGGGGGGAGGCAGGCAGGAAGCAGGGGAGAGGTGGGGGGAGGCAGAGGGGAAGCAGGCAGGAGGCAGGGGAGAGGCAGAGGTGAGGCAGGGGGAGGCAGGGGGAGGCAGGGGGAGGCAGGGGAGAGGCAGAGGAGAGGCAGAGGGGAGGCAGGGGGGAGGCAGGCAGGAAGCAGGGGAGAGGTGGGGGGAGGCAGAGGGGAAGCAGGCAGGAGGCAGGGGAGAGGTGGGGGGAGGCGCAGGGGAGAGGCAGGGGGGAGGCAGAGGGGAGGCAGGCGGGAGGCAGGAGGAGGCAGAGGGGGGGCAGAGGAGAGGCAGAGGGGAAGCAGGCGGGAGGCAGGGGAGAGGCAGCGGAAGGCGGGGGAGGCAGGGGGGAAGCAGGAGGGAGGCAGAGGAAGGCAGAAAGGGAGAAGCTGGGGTTGGGGGGCTGCCAGCTGTACGTACTTGGAGAAGCACTGTGTCCAGAGGCCCATGGCAGTTCTCAGCCACGTGGCTTGTCTCCACCCCCCCCGGGTCTTCAAGGACCCCACCTGCAAGGGTGGCCCTGTAAAGAGAAACTGGAGAGAGGACGTGACAGGGTGTCAGGACCCCCGCTGCAGGGTGGAGGGAGGGGCAGTCCTAGGGATAGGTTGGGTAAGACCTCGCAGCCACCCTCACCCCTACGCTGAGCGCGGAGCAGTCCTCCTAAGGAGGGCGCCAGCAGCCCAGCTCCCCAGCCCTGCCCTTCCTCTCACCTGCCCTCTCCTCTCCCACCCCCGGAGAAACCGGAGACCAGCGTGCAGGAGCAGAGCCAAGGCAGACATGCCTCCCCTCCTCACAGCGACTCTGGAGTCTGCAGGACCAAACCCTCCCAGCAGCCCCCTCGCCTTGGCAGGAAGGAGAGGGCTGAAGGCTGAGGTCACGGGGGGGCGGTTCTGATTTACACTGGACCAGGCGCCTGGATACCCCCACGAACCTGCCCTGACACCTCCAAAGTGTCCCCAGGACCCAGAAGTCCACCCAAGTTGCCCCACAGGGGTAGGGTGGGAGACAGCAGAAGCGAGGGGGTCGTGGGAGAAGAGCCCTTCCCTAGGGACAGCCCCACCCCCCTGCGAGCCCTGCCTGCAGCCCGGACATACTTAGCAGGACTGAGACTGAAAACCACACTAAGCTCTGGAGCCTGCGCCCTGCCTGGCCACCTGGCCTGGGTGGGCCGGGGGATCCTCAGGAGGAATGTTTGAGCTGGGTCGGGACAGAGGAGGGTGGGTCGACCAGAGGGGCCAGGGGAGCTGGGAGGTCCCAGGCCAAGAAAGCAGCCACGGTCCCGAGGCTGAGCATTCTTGAGCACAGCTTTGTCCCCACATGCACTGATTCATTCAGCCGCTCATGGTGAGCAGGCTCTGGGCTGGCAGGTCCTGGCTTAGGGTCCTCTTCCCATGGGACTGACAGTCTAGGGAAGGGCATGAGGAGAGAGGAGGAAAGGGTCAAGGGGAGGGGCAAGGGCCAAAGACAAATAAGAGGGGAGGAGGCCCCGTCCCTCTCCTCGCCCCCAGCTGGGTCACTGCGTGGTTCATCCCCAAAGCCAGGACACCTAGGATTGCTCCTGGCAAGGCACTAGCAATCATTAAATTTATAAAGTCTGGAAATGTATATTTTAGTGACTCGCTGGGTATACGAAAATGGTGGCTCCATAAAATACGGTTGACCCTTGAACCACGAGGTGTTTGGGCATCCACCCCTCGCAATTGAAAATCCACAGAGGCCGGGTGCGGTGGCTCACACCTGTAATCCCAGCACTTTGGGAGGCCGAGGTGGGCGGATCACAAGGTCAAGAGATCGAGACCATCCTGGCCAACATGGTGAAACCCCGTCTCTACTAAAAATACA
>NW_016107801.1:1016676-1058387 GCF_001604975.1 Cebus imitator
CTCACTCTGTTACCCAGGCTGGAGTGCAGTGATGCAATCATTGGCTCACTGCAACCTCCACCTCACAGGTTCAAGTGATTCTCCTGCCTCAGCCTCCCAAGTAGCTGGGAATACAGGTGCCCAACACCACACCTAATTTTTGTATTTTTAGTAGAGACGGGGTTTTCCAAAACCTTAACTGCTAATAACGTACTGTTGACCAGAAGCCTTACTGATGACAGTCAATTAACACATATTTTGTATGCTACAGTATATGTATCTACCCTGTATTCTTGCAATAAAGTAAGCGAGGAAGAAGAATGTGATTTTAAAAATCATAAGGAAAATTTATTTACTGTACATAAGTGGTGTGGATCCTCACTCATAAAGGTTTTCATCCTTGTCGTCTTCCTGTTGAGTGGGCTGAGGAGGAGGAGGGAGGGTGGGTTCATCCTGCTGTGTCACGAGTGGCAGAGGTGGAAGAAAATCCACGTGTAAATACACCTGTGCAGTTCAACGCCATATTGTTCCATGGTCAACTGTAGTTCTAAACTACTTTCACAAATAAAAGTCGGCCAGGCGAGGTACCTCATGCCTGTAATCCCAGCACTTTGGGAGGCCAAGGCAGTTGGATCACCCGAGGTCAGGAGTTCAAGACCAGCCTGGCCAACATGGTAAAACCCCATCGCTACTAAAAATACAAAAATTAACCATGCGTGGTGGCAGTCACCTGTAATCCCAGCTACTCGGGAGGCTGAGGCAGGAGAATTGCTTGAACCTGGAAGGCAGAGGTTGCAGTGTGCTCAGATTGAGCCATTCCACTCCAGTCTGGGCAACAAGAGTGAAACTCCATCTCAAAAATAAATAAAGAAAAATAAAATGCTTTCTACAAATATGAAAATATATCTGTGTATATTAAAGCAACATAAAGTAACATCTTGTTAGGGACAGAATGCTTGTTCCTGGGTGCCACAAGGAAAACTTAGCATTCAGACAAAAAGTTTTCTCAGCAAGGCAAGTTTACTTTCTGCAGAAAGGGTACTGCTCGGCAACAATCTTGCCACGAGAGCACACTGAACAAAGGAAAGGCGGGAATATTTATCCCTTACGCGTTAGGTCCTCACTGCTGTGTCCTGTCTCTGTTGGTTGCAGTCAGAACTCACAGTCTAAACTAAACCCAATTGGCTAACAACTTCTAACTTTCCTAAATAGGTAAAGGCAATGCAGAACAAAAGGAAAAGAGAAAAATGCTCGTGAAAGGACTAGGAAAGTGGTAACATTTCCAAATAAGGAAGGGGCATAGGCTGTGAGCTGGGACCTGCCTTTGTGGCATGTCCAGAACAAATAACTTGGTTAAAGTACAAGGACATAGAATGCACTTATTCCCTTCTATCTGACTGTTATATAGGATAGAGTTTAACAAAGACTTACTAGCAAAAAGCAAGAAGGCTTTGAAGAAAGTCTTTAAAGAAACTATTGTTTCTAATATTATTATTATTCTTTAACAAGAAGGGAAGCTTTGAAGAGGAAGCTTTTCCTTCCTACACCTCTTCATACTAATTATTTTTGGTACATAGCCATGCACCCCAGTCAGCATCTCAGCCACACTGGTCTCCAATACTTGTCACTAGTGTTTGTTTCAATACTGCATTATGGTTTCTTCATGAAATTCCTGAAAAATCATTCAAATGTATGTCAATTTGAATTTTTTGATGCCCTCCATAGCCAGTTCTCTGGAGATCAAATAGCATGTTTATTTGAGAAAAATACATTCTCAACAGACGCTGAGCTCAAACACGTTCAACCCAGCAATTTCTGCTGAGTAGGGAATACTGACAGCACTAGGCCGATCTGTAAACAGACCCCTACAGGGCTTTTGGTTTGTTTCCTTTTTGTTTTTGTTTTGCTTAAATGTATAAATATTTCACCCCAGATATTCTCACAGGTGCTGCATTTAGTGAGCCCTTGTTCAACAAATACATTTGTGAAACAAAATTCAAATAGGCCGTCTCTACACAGGATCCTTTTGAATGACTTTCTCAGTTTTGTTCCACTTAGTTTTGGAACATACATGTATTCACTTAACACAAAGGCGCCAACAAGGCGTTCTTTCCACCAGTAAAGATTTTCCAGAGCACAATTACACAGTTTTGACACTGAACGTTGCACACCTCCTGGGTGGGACTGCGGTTAAATGTGTTCTCTTTCCTCCTTGCTTTCGTAGGGATAAGCCTCGGTGTACCCACCTTTGCAGAAAAAACATGCAAAACTTCAAGTGTTTTCATGGAGAAACGTTTCTTTCCATACGCATCGCTCTGACACAAACTGAACTACAGCTCAGTTTTTTGGTTTTTTTTTTTTTTTTTTTTTTTTTTTTTTTTTTTTTTTTTTTTTTTTTTTTTTTTTTTTTTTTTTTTTTGGCTTTTTTATTTTTCTAGGAAAACAATGCTTTTATTGAACACACAGGCGTGGGGGTGGGAAGGCAGCAGGAGGGATCAGGGCAGAGGGGCCCCGGCCCAGAGAGGGGAGGCTGGCCACAGCCGGGCGTCACTGGCACAGGTCCCTGGGGACCCCTCGCTAGGCAGCCCCACTGTCCAGGTTGAAGCCCACAGCCAGGGACACGGTCTCATAGAAGGCGCCGTGCAGCTGCTCCACGTGCTGGTTCAGGGTCCGCAGCTGGTCGCACAGCAGGCCCAGGATGCTGACAAGGCGGCGCAGGTGCCCCAGGGTCACCTGCACTTATAAAAATAAGGGTACGTTTTGACAACTACATCTTCTGTTTGTGCCGATTGAATATCAAGTTTGTTCAAATGCAATTAGGAGTTTTGTGTACACCACAACCAGTTCCCAGTAACAGGCTTCTCAACTGTGTCAGAACACGGCGTTTTTTGCCACAGTGCCAGGGTCCTCTAAAATTCATCTCCCTGTTACCATCATCAAAACAAATAAAATACCAGCGCTGACATTCTCTTACTGAATTTGCAGTGGTGTTGAGTGTACGTCAGATGTTTGATGTGTGATCAAAGGAATTTCCAAATGCTTCACCTAGATTCCTGCAACTGGATGGAAAAAAAAATCAAAGCATTATTGGACCTCATCTAATGATTTCCTGCTCAACACATCTGATGAGCCATACTAAATCGGCATCCATTACCGGTGTGCAAAGTTCTGAGAATCTATGCACAAGAAAATTTGGAATAAAAAACAAGTAAAATTAATTTAGAGGAGCAGACAATGTGTAAGAATAAAGCGGCAGACCCCACAGAGTCCTGCGTCAGAGTCCCTCAGCCATTCTTGGTCTCAGCCAGTCCCCTTAAAGTGACAGCTTTAAGGACCGACTCGCAACTCCGGTCTTGTGTGCTCAGTGACGTCACTGCAGTCCCCATACTGGTGGGTTAATGCCAACACTAAGTTTATGCATGAGTTCATCATCAACCTCCTCAAGAAAGAGAGAGAACAACATAACGTTGTTATGAAGCATGACTTTCTTTCCTGCTTGCTGCTGCGGAGTGGGTCTATTGCAAAATTTGAAAAGCGTTACCAAACAGTAAAAAAATAGTTGTGGGTTTACACTATTGAATAAATGACAAAACCGCAGGGTAGTTGAGGGGATTGTGTGCTCACGCGCAGGCAGGGCCTCTGCCTTTATTTTCCACACACATTTCATGTTCTCTTAACATGTCATTTCCACCGCCCCACACACACACTCCAGCCACCCAGCAATGTCACACACATGCCAGGCCATCGCAGTGACCAGACTTCAACCAGCCGGAGCTGCCAGCAGGACGCCTGACGTCCACGTTGCATTCAGGGAGACGTGGAGCTTTGGATAGGCAGGACTCCCGGGCAGTGTAAGGGCCTGGAAGGATGGTCGGGGCCTGGAAGGGCAAGATTGGAAAGTTGGAGGCAAGGTGGCCTGGGGGAGAAGTGCCCAGATGGACTGGGAGGCGTGTGAAACTGTCCGGGGCCGCGTGGTTACGGGTGCCAGTGCAGCCGGGAGAACAGATGCTGGCCAGTGAGTCAGCCCGCCTTCCCACCACCCACAGCTGCAATAGCGAGCACTCAGCCCACGCAGCCTGGACAGCCCACATCCACGAGGTCCTCTCACCCAGGCCACCCACGTCTACCAACGCCACGTGCCAGCAGAGCAGAGGGCCACTCGAGCGGTCCACTGGGAGGCTTTACTTCTCAAGGAGACCAACTTACATCTTCACGACAGGTGATATGTCAGAACCCACCTGACCCTGCCACCCAGGAGGCCACTTCCTCACTGGGTGGACCTGTGTCCCAGGCATGGCTCACCCGCCCTCTCCACGTGGCCTCACCACCTGCGCCTTCCAAGGGCTCGCAGAGCGTCTCATTTCCCAACACATCACCTTGCACGAGGTTGCCTCTGGCCGAGGGACCGGGTACTGTGAGGGAGGTGGCACAGGGACCGTGAGCCAGGACCACCCTGGCACTTGGAACCTGCCAGCTTGACAGAGTAGGAAAGGCTCCTTAAAGTCCTCAGAAAAGGCTCCGGGTGGGGACTGCCTCCGAAAAGGTGGGAGCCACCCAAATGTCCAGCCACAGTGATGGAGAAACAAAACCAGCCCATGCACACTGCGGAGTGTGATTCGACCTCCTCTGACACGCGCTGCAGCGGGAGCTGGAAGGCATCAGGCTCAGGGAAGAGGCCAGATCCCAAAGACCGCATACTGTAGGATCCTATTTGTATGACCTATAATAAGAGAAAGCAAATCATACAGACAGGAAAGAGATTCGTGGCTGCCAGGGACTGCAGAGGGGCTAATAGGCAAAGGGCACTCTTTTGGAATGCAAAAAGTTTTAAAACGAGAGCGAGGTGGCAGCTGCACCTGGTGAATGTACTGATTGCGTACTTCTGAGTGGGGATCGTGGGTATGTGTATTTCACCTCAATAAAGATAAAACAGAGCTGGGCACAGCGGCTCACGCCTACAATCCCAGCACTTTGGGAGGCTGAGGCAGGTGAATCGCTTGAGGTCAGAAGTTCGAGACCAGCCTGAAACTCTGTCTCTACTAAAAATACAAAACTTAGCCAGATGTGGTGGCAAGCGCCTGTAATCCCAGCTACTAGGGAAGCTGAGGCAGGAAAATTGCTTGAGCCTGGGAAGTGGGGGTTGCAGCGTGCTGAGATCATGCCATTGTACTCCAGCCTGGGCAACAGAGCAAGACTCCGTCTCAAAAATAAATAAAATAAAATAAAAGAGAAAAGAACAGGAAAAAAGGTACAATGTGTGTATTTTGAAACATCACCCTTCAGGGTCTGATGTGTGTTTGAGCCCATGGATTGCACGATGCCATGTCCCCAGTAACCAGAAGACATGAGCCAGAATCAAATGGTGGAGGCAGGAGGGACGCTTCTCCGTCGGGTGAGAGGTCCTGGTGCCCGGCGCAGGGCACTGCCTCCGGGACGGTAGTGAGGATCCCGCTGACCTAACGCTGCCTGGCCACACAGGAGGCACTGTGGTCACTGCTACATCAGCGGGCAGGGACGGGGATTCCAGGCCCTGCTTGGTGCCCGCAGGGATAACAGTATTGGATGAGCCCAGTAGCCAGGCCTGACCAGGGCAAAGCCGGCCCTCGAGGAGGGAGGTCTCCATCACTCCATGGCACCAACCTCTGGCCGGAAGTGCTGGTCCAGGAAGAGCCCCCAGCCATGGGATGGAGGGAGAGGTGGTGATCTCAGCGGCGGCGCTGGAAGGCCTAAGGGTAACCAGGGCTGTGGGACCCCCAGGCTCTCCTGATATGAGAGTTTGGGGAGGAGTGCCATTAGCCACCACCCTGAAGAATCAAGGACAAATCAGAATGAGCTTGGCAGGGGCTTCACGAGATTTAGACGAAGCCAGGGGTGGACTCCAGCAGCCAGCATCCGTGCCCGGCCCAAACCCCCACCCATCCCCTCCACCCCGAGACGACTTGCAGGCCACCCCATAGCATCCCTGCTCCCCTGTTCCCTTCCGGAAAGAGTTTCCCTGGCCATGGGGGCTGCTGAGTCTGTGAATGAGGGGGACAGAAATGCTGGAGACCCAGAGCCCCTGAAGGACCCCAGAACAGCTGGGAATGGCAACAACAGCTGAGTGCCCCAGCGCCATCCACCACCCCAGCGCCATCCACCACCACAGGGGACCTCTCAGCACATCACACGCCTGTGCTCTCAGAGGGTCCCCGGCGGGCTGAGTTGCTTTGCAGGCGCCCCACTTCCCATCCTGCTTCCCCCAGTGCCCTGCAGCAACTCCTAGACTCCCCTCCAGAGCAGACCCTTGTCTCCAGTCTGCTCCGCAGGGAAGCCCTCTGAGACTAAGCACCCTGCAGGCTGTCCTGACAAGAGTGGCCCTGACCGCAAAGGAGAAGGAAGGGGCAGGTGGCCCTGGCTGGTGAGTTTCCAGCATGAAGCACAGACGAGACCGTGGCAGGCACCACAGGGGCAGCGGCCGAGCCCCGTCCAGCCTGTCTGCAGGCAGCTGCTAACTCGAGTTTGCTAAGAAGTGAAAATCCAGGGCAAGGCTCAACAAACAGGATGCCTGGAAAGAGGCTTCGAAGGAGACTTCGCCAAGCAAAGGCAGGGGCAGCCCCTCCCCAGGCCCTGCCAGGGACACCGCTCCCTGACTCCGTCTTCACCCGGCCACCCTAATCCCGGCGCCCAGCACCTTCTCTCATCCACAGGACGGCAAGAGCCTCTGACCTAGTGGTGGGTGGTCTGTCCTTACCCTGCGGTCAGGGGAGCTTAACCAAGTGGCATCTGGCGATGTCCCCACCCCACCCTCATCCCACCCCACACTCCCTATTCACACTTAGAATCCTGCCATTGCTCCCTTGGACTTCAACACAGCTGGGCCGCTGGGATCGCCAGGCCAGAAATCGTGCCTTACGGGTCAGGCTCAGTACACAGTCACCTCCCCCCACCCCCACCCTCCAAACACTGGGGTCCCTCAAGGGACTAAAGTGTTAACTCCACACCGGCTCCAGGACTATAGGAAGCCTGGCTCCCAGCTCTCCTTCATGGGGAGAGGGTGTGGTTGTTGTTGAATCTCCTCGTGCCTCCACCATGCGGCCCTGCCCCCAGCCCCCCCTCCTCCCCACTGTCCTGGGTCACCAACTCCCTGGCCTGCGCAGGGCCCAGGTGCTGGCCATGCTCCCCCCTGCCACAGAGCGTGACCTGTCTCCTCTGTCTCGGAGGCTACGGCCCCAGCGATCAACCTCACTAACTCCTACTCAGCCCTCTAAATCTTGACTCAGATGCCGCTTCCTCCGGGAAGCCCTCTCTGACCTCCAAGGTGACTCTGGCCCCCACAGAACTGAGTGCCCACCTTTCAGCACTGTCCATGTTATACTCTTGGTTCTTGG
The DNA here is from genome assembly GCF_001604975.1 of Cebus imitator. NCBI lineage: Eukaryota > Metazoa > Chordata > Mammalia > Primates > Cebidae > Cebus > Cebus imitator. The sequence goes on from NW_016107801.1 coordinate 1,024,023, forward strand.
GTCACTTGGCTAACACCTCCAGGTTGTTAGCTTGCTGGGGCGGGAGAAGGTTGGGTTGGGTTTGTTCTGTTTTGGAATTTTCCCCGCTGTATCCTCAGCACTGTGCGGGGCACTCAGCCCAGAGCAAGATCCCAGCTAAGGGAATGAATGGGCCAGTGAGGGGATGCCATCCTCACTGGCCCCGCGTTCCTGTAAGCTTCCCACCCCGGGGGCATGGACTTCACTCTGATTCCCGACTCTCGGGAGCGCTTCAGCTGCACAGAGCAATGTGCTCAAAAGCCCAACTGGACTCCCTATCTTAAAGGATTGCACAAAACCCTGGGACTCGTTTTAATCCTGGCTGTCCATGTAGAGAACACGCAAACCAGCAGTGCTCAGGGCCCCGGGGGTGAACTCACTGATCCTTAATCAGCAGCAGATGCCGGGAAGGGCGTGAGCAGGCTTTTCTGAACCATATGGACTATTTCTTAACGATCATGTTGAAAATTCTTCAGAGGCAGATCAGGGCTCGCTGGCCACAGAGACTTTGGCTGGAGGCCTCCTCTTCTCTCATGCGGCCTGGTGCTTTGGGTAGGGGTCATTCCTCCCCTGACCTCTCAACCTCACTGGTCAAGACCTCTGGGGGTAGCTCAGGCGAGGGCCAGGCGAAGGGCACCTGCATCAGCTGTCAGGAGGGTGCAAGTCCCGTCTTCTCTGGCAGCTTCCATGACATCCCCGGCCCTTCCGTCAGGACTTGGGCAGAGCTTCAGCCGAGTTAGCAATGGTTTGCCCTCTAACTTGGTCAGGTGGCAGATATTTACCCAGCACCTCCTGCACCATGGCCAGAGGGCCTGAGAGGGAGGTGGAGGCAGGAAAAAGAGGTCAGGGCACCTGCGTGGTAACAGTGGCCCTTAGTCAGACATGGGTTCAAACCATAGCAAGTCATTGCACCACTGACTCTGCAGCCTCCTCATCTATAAAACTGGAAACAAACTTTCCTTTCAGGGGTCAGCGGACACGCTGTGCCGGCACCGCGTAGGCCCTCCGTACGTGGAAATGGCTCTGTGACATGCCCCCCATCCAGGAGGCTCCGGGCTCAAGGAAAGACGGCCCCGATGACGGCCACCACGCCCACTGTCCCAAAGGCCCGAGTTCTGACCACAGACGGACCCTGCTTTTAGCTCAGATTACAATGGTGCTCCTTCTTTGTCCACAGAGAGAACCCAGACCCAGGATTGCGAGCATGCCGACGAGGAGAGAAAGACGGAAGGGTCAGGCACCGAATTCACGGAGCAGGTCACGCCCCAGGAACGGGCCAAAGAGGCTATCGCTGTTCCTGCCATGTCCTCCGATAAGAGGACACAGCACGGCCCACATGCTCTGCTGGAAGGTTCCTCCAGTGAGCTCCCAGGCGGGAGGAAGTGACAGAGCCCCCGACACCCAGAGGCACACAGGACAAGACGGGGCGGTGTGGCACACGCCGAGACACAGTAACAGAATACTCCATCCCCCCATCCCCGCCTCTCTGTTTTTTTTGGGTATACTTATTTGTTGTTGTTTCTGAGACACAGGCCCTCTGTCGCCCAGGCTGGAGTGCAGTGGCATGATCTTGGCTCATTGCAGCCTCCGCCGCGTGCGTTTAAGTGATTCTTGTGCCTCAGCCTCCCCGGTAGCTGGGACTACAGGTGCTGCCACCATGCCTGGCTAATTTTTGTATTTTTAGCAGAGATGGAGTTTCACCGTGTTGACCAGCCCAGCCTCGAACTCCTCACCTCAAGTGATCTGCCCACCTCAGCCTCTCTGTTTGAATGACAGTCCTGAACCACCACGCCCAGCCTATCCTTGGGTATCCTTATTGAGCAGCCACTCTGGCCGGATCCCAGGCTAAACGCTCTCCAACCATAGCTCACAGGTTGCTCCCAGTGAGCCAACCGGATCACCAGGATGGTGCACAGAGAAGGCTCTGAGGTGCCAGCAACTCACCCAGGGTCCCAGGCAGAGGAGCGAAGATTTAGACACAGGCCGGCCGAGTTCAGTACCGCTCTGTTGGGGCACTCATGTAGAAGGGAGGCCTCCACGCCGGAGCCAAGGCCCATCCTCCACACCCACACGTGGAGCCCAGAATCCTCCACTGATTCTCAGGAGCTTGATTCTGAGGTCCCCACTGCCCTGTCTCTTTTAAAGATGGGAGGTAACTGTCTGAGTTGACTTTGGCATGTCCGCACCATGGTATCCCTGCTACAGTGCAGGCGCAGCCATCTGCAACTTCCATTGTCCCCCTGGGACCCCAAGGGCAGGAGCCCCTTCCTCCTGGGGGCATTGGGCGTCCATAGAAGAAATGGCCACCAGTCATAAAGGGCTGACTCCAGTGTCTACCACATGCTGGCGCTTTGCACCATTGACCCCCTTCAACCTTCCCAAACTGTGTGACATGGTGACATCACCCCGACCACCTGGACTCTCAAGGACATAGGATCCTGAAGGGCACCTGATCCCAGGCAGTGGAGTTTGGATTTGAACCCAAGTTGGTGGCTCCAGAGCTTCTCATCATAAGGCCCCCCCGGCACTGCCAGGGAGCGTTCCCCACCCAGCCTCTTTCCTGTGGGGACAGCCACACTAGTGGGGCTGGTTCCTTGCAGCAGGAGCTGGATCCTTTCTTTACAGCGGCACAATCGGCTCATCCAAAGCAGGGCTCTCTACTGGTGTGTTACTGTCCTTCCTGCATCTACCTCAGGGTGAGAAAGAAGCAGGTGTTTCTGAATGATTTGGAATCACCCTGGAGTGAGTATGGCGCCATGCACTGGGGAAAGTGTGCTCCTTCTAGGAGGATGGTAAACACACTTCATCTCAGAAGCTTCCTGTAGCCATGGGGTAGTGCCCCCCTGGCCAAGTGAGAGATTGCCTATACAAGTTGGCAGTGGCCAGATCACATATAAAAACAGGACTTGGACCCACAATCCACAGCAACCCACCCAGGGCACAATGCATTTCCCACAGCAATCAGCCCAGGAAGCCACCTGCTACCCATAAGTCAGCCCTGTCAGACCACTGTCTCTTGCAATCAGCCCAGGAAGCCGCCTGCTACCCATAAGTCAGCCCTGCAGAAGGTCAGACCACTGTCTCTTGCAATCAGCCCAGGAAGCCGCCTGCTACCCGTAAGTCAGCCCTGCAGAAGGTCAGACCACTGTCTCTCGCAAACAATCCAGAAAGCCGAAGAGTAACCCCAGTACCGATCAGCCCAAGGTGGCCTGGACTTGATGAATAACAGATATCTTTCCTAACATTTTCCTTCCTTCCAACTTAGGACCAAGCAGAGAAAACTAAATCCGGATCCCTAGCCAATCACACAGGACACTGCTTCTAGCCAGCCACCTCCAGCTTCCCGACACCCACAGCCTCCAACCAGGGCACGCCTGACACTTCCCTTTTGTCCTCTACACTCTCATATTTTCTACTTCTCCACCTGCCTTTGAGCCACTGCTAGAACACTAGTGACACTGGCCAGCTCCTGTGCTAGAGTCACTGAGTAAATGGCCTCTGCCTGTTCTCACTTGGGTGGTCTTCGTTTATTTTCACCCAGGGCGCTGTGTGAAGAAGGGGTCTAAGGCTCCTTCTGGGCTCGGCAGCCAATTAGCACCGTCTGCCATGGCACAGGTGGTGGGCGGGAGTGACCTGGATGCTCAGAATCGGCCCCTCCAAGGGTATTCACTCCCGCTTCCACCCGGAAGATGCCTCTGTCCCGGCACCCTCCTTCTGCTCCCCTGATCCAGGGGGCTGGCTGGAATGCAGGAGGGGCTGCTGGTAGGGGAGCGAGGGAGTCTGCTCACCCACAGAGCGAACGTAAGGAACCTCTTGGTGTTAGCGGCTTTTGACTGCCCCTCATCTCACACTGAATGAAGGATCCAACATGAGACTTCTACACGCAGACAGTAGATGTCCCCAAATTCCAACCATTTGACCATGAAATCAACACGAAACCGATAAGATCACACATGGTTAAAATCCCCTCAGGAAGGACGACAGGGAAGGATCCCAAGGACAGAGCTAGGCAGAGGTGGCTGGCTGCCCATCAGCTCTGACTCCCTCCAGGCACAGACGCTGTGGAAGCAGCTGCCCAGCAGGGACGATTCCCAGCGCCCTCATCGCTGGGCGGAACCGAGGCACCAGTTCTCAGCAGTGGAAGCTGAGGAGTGACGGAAGCACTTCCCGGTGAGGGTGGGTTCATGCGGACACGGGCACCTCCACACACAGTGTCCGTAAAGGGCTCAGAGAAGCCGCCAGACAAAGGAAGCCAGGCTTTTACGCAGCTGCTCAGAGGAGAACTGCCTGAGCCACGCTGGGCCCCGTCTGAGCAAAGCTCCATCCTCTGTGTCTGCCACCACGCTGTGAAAGGCCAGGGAGCCAGGTGACCGCCACACACTGAAGTCATATTCACATACCTGAAGGCGTGAGGCATCCAGCTAGAAGGGGCAAACTCTGTCCTGGAGGAGATAAGGCTCACGCCTGTAATACAGCACTTTGGGAGGCCAAGGCGGGTGGGTCACTTGAGGTCAGGAGATCGAGACCAGCCTGGCCAACACAGTGAAACCTGGTCTCTACTAAAAATACAAAAATTAGCCAGGCGTGGTGGTGCACGCCTATAATGCCAGCTACTCAGGAGGTTGAGGCAGGAGAATCGCTTGAATCTGGGAAACAGAGGTTGCAGTGAGCCAAGATCACACACTGCACTCCAGCCTAGGTGACAGAGCAAGATTCCATCTCAAAAAAAAAAAAGAAAGATAATGAGCAGGCGCCGTGCTGAGGCCACGTGGAAATGAATGTCTCTGCCTACCTTTGGTAGAGGTGGGGGCTGGGTTGCTTTTGCAGAGGTCATGTGTCAGTAGGCATCAAAATACAAGAAAAGGCATTCGTTCAGAATCTGCAGTCCTCACCTGGGAAGCCAGCCCCGGAAGTAGCAAGTCGAATCCCAGAAGGTTCAGGGAAGCGCCATCTGTATTCACAACTAATGGGTACCCCCCAATGTCCCTCACCAGCAGGACGGAGGAAAGAGGGTGCTCGTGGCTGTGGGGTACCCATATGGTGCCCTAGAACGAAGCGAATGCCAAGTTCAGCCCTGCCCACCGTCCCTCCCCCCTGAGGAAGGGGTCCACACAGGAGAGAGGAGCCCCCAAGGGTCATTATGCCCGGCTTCTGCCCATCGGGGCCGTGGCTCCATACGCCTGATGGATGGGGAACTCCTGCAGAGCCGACTGGTGCCTGCGATTTGGGCTCACGCCCAGATGTGGAGGTTCTCCCTCTCCAGCTAACCGGTGGTGCAGGAACTCAGGCACATCCACGCTTTAGGGCACAGGGCGGGGAGAAGGGGAATAAGAGGGGTAGGCCCATGGGGATGTGGGCTCAGCTCACAGCTCTGCCTGCGTGGAGGAGGGGAGGGTGAGCAACCCAGCTGGGAGGGTGCTGAGGCGTCTCCACCCTAGAGAGCAACGACACCCTCACGACAGCAGACACGGGAGCCACTGAAACTGCTGAGGGACGAACACACGGATGGTGAGAAGCACGGGCCACGCCTAGCTCATTCACCATCCATTTCCAGGCTGGGGCATTTCAGGGGAGCTCTGTCTTGTCTGATCGTGGGATCTGGGGATATTTTCCCTCCTACGCAAACCTGGCTCAAGTGCTTAAATTATCCACAACGAACACGTATGCACTCTGTAGAGAAACAAACCATTTGTAATGGTTGATAGAGAGGCTATCACGGAAGGAAACTCCTATAAGGTGGCAGAGGCTACGTGGCATAGACACCAGGAGAAGAAAGGCCCCTGCACTGGGCAGTGCCTGGTCCTGGGCAGGAAGAGGCTGCCTCAGACTCCCCCACCCACCGTGCCCTGGAGAAGGGCACCTGGCGCTGCCCTTTTTGTGTGAAAAGACCCAGTCTGGGTCACCTCCTTCCCTGCCTGGGCCACTCTCTAGCTCTGTCCAACAAGGGGAGGCCACAGAGCCCTCTCCGTGGTCCCACCCATCCCCAGGAACCCTGTGATTTCATGAGCTATGGTTAGTATCCCTGGATAAACTCTCCAGCCCACAGCACCGCGGGCTGAGGAGCCAATTGCAGAACCGTGAGACGCACACTCACGGTGCCAGCCCGCTCTGCCTTCCATGGAAAATCCACATCTGAAGGCCTGGCCTAGCCACCCAGGACTCACCAGTCTCTGGGAGCTGGGTCTAGGCAGAGTTTAGGAAAGTCTCAGGCCAGGGGACTTCTGGAGCAATGACACCACTCCCTGGCTTGCTGGGGGAAGGCACTGGGCCAGCCTGGGTGACATCCTGTTGCCAGGAGACTTGGACATGTCAGAACCCCTGCCAGGCCCCACCAGCCTCTGGCAGACCCTACCAGACCCCACCAGACCCCGCCAGGCCCCGAGCTTGGGAACCCCAGCGAGGTAGGAGAGCGGGAGGACCCCAGCCCTGGAACGGCCAGACCGAGACACAGGCCGGCTCTCCCTCTTCCTGTTTTCACAGCCTGCAGCAAGCGGCTTCACCTCTGTGAGCTTCAGTCTCTCATCTGCCCAGTGAGGGGGCATGAGTGAAGGTAGCCGTGGCTGACGCTGCCCGTCCCGGGCACTCACTGTCCTGCTGCCTCCCTCTGTGGTGAGGAACAGGAGCGGGGAGAAGTGCCCCAGCTTCCTCTCCCTCAGATGGGACACTCCGGCGTGTTCACCACTGTCATCCAGTGGCCCCCTGTAGACTGCACCCCAATTTCTCACAGCGGTGGCCTGCTTGATCACGTACCTCACTTCTGTATCAGAGCTTCTTGGGATCACCCCCTCCCCAGATAAACTACTCACACTCAAGTATCCTCTCAGAGGCTGCCTCCAAGGGAGCCCAAGCCACGGTAGCCACGCCAGCCACAGCCAGCCCTCCCCTAAAGCGTCAGGGAGTCAGTATATGAAGCCATATGAGCCATGGGGCAAACTTGAAACTACTGTGCTAGCATGTAGGTGCCCAGTGGGAATGTGCCCCCTGAAGAATGTAAGCACTCATTCGAGCTGAGGTCCACACAGAACAGGCAGCAGGCCACGTGTGGCCTTGGTCGTGGTTTGCCAATCCTTCATATACGGGGTCATATGTGAACCACAGATATCGGTGGTTTAGGAAAATAAAGGCTGGGTGCAGCGGCTCATGCCTGTAATCCCAGCACTTTGGGAGGCTGAGGCAAGTGGATCACTTGATCCCAGGAGCTCGAGACCAGCCTGGGCAACGTGGCTGGCTGTACCTCAGCGGCAAGATCTGGCTCGGAAAGAATGTGCACTTCCCTGGTCTCTACTCTGACACCCTCAAGGCCCCAGGGACTTCCTTGGCCCTCATCACACGCCACAGAGGAGGGTGAGACCTGCGTTCTTTGAGCCCAGCATCAGGCTCGGCCAGGCCAGGATAATTGCAGGGAGAGGCAGCTTCAGGGGAGGCAGGAAGTTCCCAGGACTCCACTGCCCTCCTTGGCATGTAAACTTTAATGTTCAGGATGCAAGTTCCACCCTCCCTCACAAATATAACGAAATTCCCTGCGGAAGCCAAGGGCGGCACCTTTCCTGTTGGCCCTGGTGCCTCGCAGATGAGCCTGGCTGGCTGGCAGGGCCATGTGACCGTGCCCACGTGCCATGCTCCTGTGGAGCACCTCTTCCCATCTTACTTCCCACGCGCCTGTGGCAGAAATGGTGAGTCGGGCATCCACAGGGCAGATTCCAAACCCGCCACCAAGTATCACCTTCGCCAATTCTTTCTCCCTCTGAGCCTCAGTTTCCCTCTCATGAGAGGGCAAGGAGAGGTGATCTGTGAGGGTCCGTTCAGCTCTGGAATCGCTTGAACCCGGGAGGCAGAAGTTGCAGTGAGCTGAGATCGTGCCATTGCACTCCAGCCTGGGCAACCAAATGAGACTCCATCTCAAAAATAAAAATAAAAAATAATTTTTAGAGGACTCAGAAGGAAGCAAGGACAATGTCACTGAAAACTGGAGAAAGGGAGACGCTTGCAAAGTTATAACAGCAAGTTCAGCAGAATTGTCCGTGCAGGCATGCAGGAAGGGGATGGCCAAGGCTGAGCTGGGTTCTGAGCTACAGAGGCTGCCCTGCGACGTCTGGGAGGTGCTGTGTGCTGTTTTTGCTACCTGCAGTACAAAGCAAGAGGAAAAATGCATGGAAGACAGACTGTTAAAAAAAAAAAAAAAAAAAAAAAAAAAAAACAAAAAAAAAAAAAAAAAAAAAAAAAAAAAAGAACCAGAACTTGATGATTTTGAAAATTCTCAGCCCCTCTCAATGGTAACTGGTGCTAAAGTTAAGAAACGCAGAGGCGCGTTGGGGTCACGTGGGGCCTGCTGCGCTCCCGGCGTTCTGCCGGTGCTCCTGGGTCTGCCGTGACACACGGCGGCTCCTCTGCTCCCGTCGGGGCCTCCCCCACTCCTGCTTTCTCACGGGCATACCCCAGACTGTTCTGGGCCACACTTTTTTCTCTGCTTACATGTTAATGACCGAGGGATGACCTTCCAATTCTTGACATCTAACACTGTCAGCTTCAAGCGGCGGTATACCCCTAAAGGAAATCCCGTGGTCGCAATAACTAGCAGTTTATTTTTCTTACCAAGCAGTCTGGAGATAAGTGGTTGCTGGTGGCATTTCACACCTTGGTGTCACCGCAGCTGCGTCTCCGTGACTCTGGTGGTCTTTTATTCCTGCCTGTGACCCACAGTCATAAGTTGGCTGCTGGGTTCTCAGCCAGGACAGCCACGTTCAAGGTGGAGAAGTGCCTTCCGAGCAGCCAGGAAAGCACAGCCTGGAGGAAAAGCTGAGCTTGTGACTGCAGAAACATTCGCTAAAACTCAGCAAACTCGGATGCTAAAAGTACCAGGTCACACACACAAACAGTCGCGTAAGATGAAGGCTGGCCTCATGGACGCCCTTGATGGAACCCCAGAACCTCTAGGGAGCTTAAAGGAACAGCCCCTTGGCCATCTCAGCAAGCGCCTAAGCAGAGAAGGGCTTATTTTTCAAAGATCTTTGTGTATGGCCTTTTCTAAGGGAGTGAATCCAAGAGAAATTTACAGGAGACCACAAAGCTTTTGAAAAATTATTTCAGCAAAAATACAGCCAGCATGAGCTAAAAGCCGCCTAGAGTGCACAGAACACAAAGACACTATTAGATCCCCAAACGGCTACCGGCAGAAGCCGGCCGGCAAAGCTCCTCAGCGGCAAAGCTGCCTTTCATAAAAAGGAAAGGCGACTCCGTGGACAGAAGCTAGGTCTTGGGGGCAAAGCCAAGAGCCCGGGAGAATCATTCCCACAACTCTCACCCTCCTGGAGCAGTCCCAGCCTTCTCCCAGCTGGATTTCAGAATTGCTGTGGGCCCACGACTCCTTTGCAACCCGCGGTGTTCTCTGTTTCAAACAGGAATGTCTGCAGCTGTTTCCTAAGCCTGTCCCACTACGGGACGTTGGGTGGGGGAGGGGATCCACAGATTGATGGATTGGGGGACCACACCCAAGGCACCTTGTGCACACCTGGACCTGATTAGGTGATAAGCAAATGCTGCCACGGATGAGACTCCCGGAAACCTTGAGAAGAAATGAATGTACTTTGCATGTGGGAAGAACATGAATTATTGGGGGCCAGAGAGCCAACTGTGATGGGCAGATTACAAGGTGGCCTCCTGGAGCCCATGCCCTTTAAAGGCACTCCCCTCCCCTGAGTGGGGGCTGGACCTGAGACTTACTTCTAATCCTTAGGATATGGCAAAGAGTATGGAATGCCACCTTCATCATTGCATCACATCATCTCCTCACATTCGTCTTGCTAGGAGACTGCTCCTCGTGGGCTGTGACTAAGACAGTGCCATGCTGGAGAGGCTCACGTGACTGACAGAGGCCTGCGGGTGGTCTCCAGCCTCCAGCCAGCAAGAAACCGGAGCCCTTCATGTGACAACCTGCAAGCACCTGAGATGTCCTAACAGCCACGGGAGCTTGAAAGTGGACTCTTCCCCAGCTGAGCCTCCAGATGAGACCCCAGCTCTGGCCAACACCTTGGCTGCAGGCTTGCTGAGGGCCCAGTCAGGTCATGCCCAGGCTCCTGCCCACAGAAACTGTGGGGTAATCACTGTGTGTTGCCTCAGCTGCTGAGTTTTGGCCACAGTAACGCAGCACCAGGTCCTAGACCCACGGCAAGGCAGCCACACACTTGGTAGCAATGGTGGAGAGATGGTTTATGTACTGAAGCATTCTAAATAAAATAATTTCTGCAATTTAAAGGACTGCACTGTCAAGTACAAAACACTATTGAAATCCTGAGAGTACTGCGGCTCCCAAGACCCGCTAGCAAGAGAAAGGGGCCAGTCCCAAAACAGACTCAGGCCCCGGATTTTCCAGGCCATTTGTGATTTGGGAGCGTACCTTGGCTCAGGTGGGATGTGCTGCCCCTTTCTTTTTCCAGGTTTCCAGACCATTCTGAAGCTCAGCTCTCCAGTGGCTACGATTCAATGGGGCCGTTACATTTGCTTAGCCAGAGTCATGGATCAGGCTGCTTTGGCATTGCCCCTGGCTCTCTGAAATCATTTGGTGCAGACCTAGTTCGAGAATCATTAAGGCATTTGGACCTGTCTTCTTCTGCCCAGGTGGCCATAACAGACAACACCGTCTGGGGGGCCCAAGCAGCAGACATCTACTCCTCGTGGTTCTGGAGGCGGGGAAGTGCAAGACCAAGGTGATGGCCACTCGGTTCTGATGAGGGCCCTCTCCCTGCCTCGGGTCCACACACTGTGGAGAGAGAGAGAAAGAAGGGGGAGCATTCTCATCTCTTCCTGTAAGGACACTGATCCTATGGGATCAGGGCCCCATCCTTATGCCCTCATTTAATTCTCTCCAGAACAGTCACACCAGGAGCTGGGACTTCGACATATGAATGGGGCAGGGGGTACACAGTTCAGCCCATAACAGACTCCCTGATCATCTGCACAGGAGGTCAGAGGCCTCTCCCTGGCTAGGGACAAGCATTCGGGTCCTGGGCTTTCTCTTATTTCCCTCAACTACGGAGAGTGTGATCGACACACTGCCCAAAACGTTTTCCATCACACACTAGTGTACACAAGAGCAATGGAGATCTGCAAACAAAGGAGTCCATCAGGAAACAGGTTCAGAGTGACAGGGTCCAGGCAAGAGGGACAGGTGTCCCCAGGGGTGACCCCCATCTTGCCCTGGAGAGGCCACCAGACTCAGCCAGGACAGCCCTCACTGGACAGACGGGGTGAGGACAGTGCCGCCAGCCCAGACACCACGTAGCTGCTCACTCTTCTCAATCCAGCCACTGCGCCGCTCGTCATGCGGTCACTAAGGTGAGTCAGAGCCTGGGGAGGAGCCCACCTACCCCGGCAGACAGAGCAGACCCAGGGGAGCCCGGGGCAGGTCAGCACGGGTGTCTCCCGCCCAGCAGTTGCTGCCGAAATCACATTTTATTGCTGCTTTATACAATGACTAAAAGGTCACTACTCTTGCCAACCCATGAGCAAACTAAACCAAGAAGCTTTTCCTTCCTTCACACGTCCAAAAGGGCATCCAAGGTCTCCCATCAGCTGCACCGGCTCCCTGCCGGGTCTCAGCTCACCAAGCAGCCCGGCACATGGGCACACCCGAAGAAGAAGCTTCCACCCCACCTCACCCTGCCAGGGTCACAGGACCCCCCGGAGGGACGGTTCTGCTTATCCATCTGCCCCTCAGCAGCTCGTCTGGCAAGCCCGGCTGCTGGAGGCTTAGAGAAGCCGGCTGGAGCCCCTGTGGGTGCAGGAGTCCCGGGAGCCTGCGGAGGGTGCCGGCTGCAAGCACCCGGTGTTCCTTGGTGCACAGCGTGCAGAGGCTTGGTGAGAACGACCATGCTGTGCACACACTCAGCCCTCCTCTGGGAAAATCATCAGCCTGGCACACAGTTGGTGCTCAAAATAGAAACAGCTAAGCCATTCCCAGACGGCTACACTGGCAAACAAAATAGACATCGCAACCTGCCGCAAGGAGCAGCTGCCCAGGGGAGGACAGACCAAAATCAGCTCTCCGGCCCCCCTGAGCTCCACCCCTTACACCACATGGCTGCTGGCGGTCCCTGGGAAAGCCCCTTTCACACCCTCTGACCTCAGTTTCAATATCTGTAAAATGGGAGTGTGGCACCTGCCTTCTGGAGAGTGATCGGTCCAGCCTTTCCACAGGACCTGCTGTGGTTGACACCGGGACCGCTGCCCTGGTTTTCCTTCAGGAGGGACCCGCCACCCGGCCCTGGGGAGTGGTTGCCACACAGCCTCCAGCTGGCAGCTCCTCCACACCCTGGGTCATGCCCCTTTCCCACGCTCCGTGGGCGAGCCATGGCCATGTGACCCCAGACACCGACAGGCGGGACACGGTGTGGGGCGGGACACGGTGTGGCGCGGGACACTTTTCTGGGGGTCCCCAGAGGGCTGGACTAGGCCTTATGAGGCCTGAGCCACTGTGCAGCCGCCTCTTCCACCCAGTCCGGCTTCTTCCTCCCTTCTGTCTTAGGCCACTTGAGCCACTATAAAAGAAAACTACCCCCAGACCCAGCAATTTATAAAGACCAGAAACGTATTGATCCCCATCTGGAGGCTGGGAAGGCCGAGCTCAAGGCCATGAAGTGCCCTGGCCAGTGGTCTCTAGAACACCCTTGGTGCCTAGCGGGGACTTCGCTCTGCTGCTGCGGTGGCGCCATGATACCGCGTTCCCACCCGGTAGACAGCAAGAGGGGCCCAGGGGCACATTCCTCCAGCCCTTTGGCAAGGCCCAATTGTTCATGAGTGTGGCGCCCTCATGGTTCAATAACTCCCCAAAAGGCCCCACTCTGAATGTCGCCACAGTGGGAAAGGTGGGGAGGTTTCAGCGGGAGTTTGGGCGGGGACACGTTCAGACCCCAGCGCCTTCACCGTGTGGACATGAGAATCCCTCACACACGTACCGCCTCCTGAACACACCTCAGTATCTGCTTCCAGAGCTCGGGGGCTGAGACTGTGGGCCAAGACCATGGGCCCAAGAGGTCCGGGAGGCCATCTGGCCTTTGGGAGCCACTCACAGCCCCATCACTGCTGCTGGGGCGTGGGGCACAAACAGCCCCCACGGAAGCTGAGGGTCCAGCCATGACAGCTTTGGCTGGGAAAGAACTGGAGCGCGTACCCCAGGAGGGACAAGGGTGAGGCTGGGTGGGGAAGGGGGTGGGTGGGCAGTGGGCAGCACGTCCATGCTCCACAGGAAGGCCAGGAGCCCGAGGGCCTGGAGCAGGAGGCGGGACCCAGGTGTGAGGGTCAGGGAGCCTGCAGGGGTGGGGGATCCCAGGGACCAAGCCCAAGACTCAGTGGCCAGAGCGGCCAGACGTCAAAGACAGTCGAGCGTCCCACAAGACGGATCTGGTCACAAAACCCTGGAGCCATACGCAGGGGATGGAGGCGCGTGAAAAGCTTGGCTCCGCAGCCCCCCGGGAGGCCATGGAGCCTATAGACAAGGCCGCCCATCACTGTAAGAGGTGGACCGTCAGGGACCCCAGTCCCCCTGCAGAGGCCTCTCCTGGACAGAGAACATGTGTCCCGAGGTCCCTGCCTATAACTAGGGTTGGGACCCAGCGCAGCCTCAGCAGGGAAATGGTGGCTGCACCTCAGAGTGGTGGGGAACCCAGGCCGCAGACAGACCAGGAGCAGCCAGGCACACGTGGGATTTGGCTCCCCGGTGCTGGAGCAAGGACTCCGCTCATAAAATCAGATGGGGACGAGTTCCACCTGGCACAAACGCCCAGAAGCAGGATTTGTCCCCTAGCCAGGAAAACACACAAGAACCAGTGAGAGAGACACAGTGAGGAGAAGCCCTCTGCAGGGGGCGGGTGTAGGCCTCTGGAGAAGCAACCAGGCAATGACTGGGGGGCCGGGTTATGGGACCCCAGACATTCGCCTCACAGGCCAGGGCATCCCCAGCAGCAAGCCTCTCTAAGACGCAGTCCTTCTCTGGCCCGTCGCAGTGGCTTACGCCTGTAATCCCAGCACTTTGGGAGGCCAAAGCAGGCGGATCACGAGGTCAAGAGATCGAGACCATCCTGGCCAACAAGAGGAAACCCCATCTCTACTAAAAATACAAAAATTAGCCAGGTGTGGTCACTCACACCTGTAATTCCAGCTACTAGGGAGGCCGAGGCAGGAGACTCGCTTCAACCCAGGAGGCAGAGGTTGAAGTGAGCCGAGATTGTGTCACTGCACTCCAGCCTGGTGACAGAGCAAGACTCTGTCTAAAAAAAAAAGAAGCAGTTCTTCTCAGATTCCACGTGGGCAGGGCCAGATGACATGAGCAAATTGCAGGTGCCTGGTCCCGGTCCCCTCCACAGTGGACACCACCCACCCTTGGCTCCCTCCTTGGGCACTGGAGGAGGGGTCCCACAGCTGAGCTGGGTGCCGAGTGGGCTGGCTCAGTTTGTGGGTGCGGGCGCAGCTGGACAGCAGACTCCCTGCAGCCTCACCGAGGCAGGACTTGGACGACAGTGGGCAAGACCTTCCCATCCCCTCCACACCCTGAGCCCCCGTGGAGGCAGACGTCACCCCCTCAAATGCCTCCTTCCTTTTAGAATGAAATGAAAACCACATCCTTGGGACCTGCCTTGAATTTTCCTCAAATACTGAGCACACAGAAAAAATTTCCATTTCCTTTGAGAGGAGTATCAAAAACTGTACCCGAAAGCATTTTTTAATACATGTTGCAACTGTTACAAAGCCTAAAAGCTAATTTTGTCCACCTGGCTTCTGTATTTCCTAAATAAACCTTCACAAGGACCTAGAATTTTTTCCCATTCCAAAGTGTGCTCGGGCACGTTTACAAGGGCGGCCCGAGTCGTCTGTGCCAGGGGCTGAGGGGAGAGGGAGGGAGGGAGCTGGAGAACACAAGCTTGCGTCTAACTCTGGGAGGCAGGAGCAGCCCTGACTCTAATCCGAGTCCACGAGCTTTGCCCGCCCCAGGCTCCCGGCTCCGGCCAGGGTCCCAGCACGAGTGGGGCACATCGGTCCCTCCAGACCCGGACTGGGTAAATTAGCTCGGCCCTGCCCTCCCCCACCTTCCTGGACCTCAGGCTCCCTGCGAGCTGAGTCAGCAGTGGAGGCGAATGGTGGCATCCAGGCCACAGCTCAATCAAGACTGCTGATGGCAGGGCTAGAGAGCTCAGCCTGTCTCCGGGTTGACACCCGAGACGCCAGGGCATGGAGGCGGCGGGATGTGGCCAGAAGGCATCCCTGTCCCTCCTCCCAGGGGCTTGGGGTTCCAGGCCACGGAGCAGCAGCTCCCAGGTCCGTGATGGCACCAGGCTCCGGTGGACGGGCCGACACCCCAGGAGTCCCCTTGAAGCCCCCTGGCCAGCAGTGTCTAGAACACCCCAGAGAAGGCAGCTCAGAAGCTCCAGGTGGGCGGCAGTGGCCACGGCAGCTCTTCCCAGCGGTGCCAGGCTCCATGTGGCCTCACATCCACCTACTGGCAGGCAGAGAAACTGAAGCTCAGGCAGACCTGGCCACACTGGAACCCAGGCCCTCAGCCCTCCGACACTAAAGCCTGTATCTTAGCCGACACAGCTTGTGGAGGCCCGTCTCAGGGCTGCCTTGCTCTTCATGAAGATGGGTAAACTGAGGCACAGAGTGAGGCTGTAATGAGTAAGCCTTGGTGCCGGTCAGGGCCTGGGCCTCCCAGCTCCAAGCACAGAATGCACTAAGGTTCAGGGCGAGAGAAACTCTGAGGGCTCTCGGCATTTCCGGGGAACCCCCTCGGAATGTGTCGGGGCCAGAATGGCAGCTGTTCTGGCTGCAGCCCCAGACCCAGGCGCTCTGCAAACCCACACAGGCTCTGGGCTTTGGGGAGAGCAGAGTGGGGAGCAGCTTGTGCAGGCTGAAGCTGGAGCCAAGCAGGGAGGCCAGCGGGAGGGGCACCCCACCGGGGCCCCAGCACAGCCCCCACCCCACCCTGGCTGGGGGCTCACTGAGGAGCGTCTTGCTGGCCAGTGCGGCCTTTCCTCCTATGGCCTGGGGCCCCGCCTCCCGGGACACAGCCCAGAAAAGGAGGAGGAAAAGTTCATTTCCTGAACACGCCCGGAGAAAGAAGTGTGCAGCCTGGCCACGTGGCAGAGTGTGCAGATGCCAGCGGCCTCCCCCAGGCTCAGAGCGGGGGGATACCCTGCGTGGGGTGCAGCGCCCCTCCGCGCCCAGGCCCCTTTCCCGGGATCTGCTCCTCACTCTCAAGACAGCCGGGCAGTGGGTTCCCGAGGTGCCCATCAGGGTGGGGGGTGCCCACCCGGCCTTTTCCCCAGGCCCGGGCAAGGCTTTCCGGCGGCAGCCAAACCCACACCTCGTCAGCTGCCTCCACCGGCTCCGTGAGCCCAGGCCCCAGGGAAACAGCCAAGAGCAAAAATAATGTCTCTGCAAAGACACGTCCCCTGCACCCGGAGGGAAGAGGCAGCCAGCAGAAGCCAGATCAGTGTAGATCTGTGCACACAGTGCCCTAGAGCCCTTCCAGAAGGCTCCAGCCTGAGGCAGGTGTAAGGGCAAAGCCACGTGATCTGGGAAGTGCCCTGGTAGAGGCCACAAGGCCCAGGCAGGCGCATCTGGACAGAAGGGCTCCCGGGGTATGGGAGGGAGTGAGGCAGGGGCGAGGGACGGGCCAGGGGCTGGCTTCCGGCCTCCTCTTATCCCGTTTGTGGCAAGACACACCCCGCAGCTCCACCTCGGGGATACCTGACCGCGGAGGGGAGAGCGGGGGTACCATCCACTCAGCAAACACACGCTGAGCCCTAGCTGCACCTCACCCTGGGGCTGGGGTTCATCTTCAGCAGGCCCAGATCTCAGCGGGGGCAGGTGCATCAGCCCACAGCCCCCTCCAGGGAGATTCCAGTGGGGCCAGGGCCTGGAGGGTCACCAAGCTCATTGTTAAAGAGTCTCAGAGTCAGCCTCCTAGTGGCAGACAAACCCTCTGCCTCCGGGTGCCGCTGTCAGGAACACAGGAAGACACGGCCTGAGATGACAGTTCCGCACCACACACACATTTTGCTGCCCCGTTTTGGCCTTCCTTCGGCAAGTGCTCTCCTCACCCCCAAATGCGAGGCACTCTCTGGGGAAGCCTACCACGACAGAGCACTCCAGAGGCGGCTCTCGGAAGATTCGGGGCATTTCCCAGAGGCCTCCCATCCCGTGGGATCTGCAAGCTTTCGTGGTTTGGGCTGCTCCAGCCAGGGGAGGCTGTGGGAATCAAGCCTTCTGGAGGAGTCATGGGACTCCACAGGGGTCAGCGGAGAAGCTGGACTTCACCCTGGGGACAGTGGGGGAGGCCTGGTGGCCATGCTCAGGACACACTATGGTACAGGAAGAAGCAAGTCTTCGCCCGGCCCTTTCTGCTCTCCGTCCTCCGGCCCACCCTGGTGCAGTCCTCCTGGCCTCCCTGGTGATTGTCCAAAATAAACACTGAAGTCCTAACAGCTGCATTGACCGGGGCTGGCTCACACACCCGAGCACCGTGTGTGTGGCTCACCCCCAAAATGGGGAGATAGCCACCCCTACAAGCCCCCCAAGTCACCAGCTCCAGGGGCCCCATGTGCCAGCCCAGGTCAGCCGACAGCAGGCCGGACCCACAGCCTCCACAACACACTCCGGCACCCAGACCCGGCCTCCCAGAGCCTGACATTTCCAGGATGAACGCAAGTCAGCCACAGCCAGAGGACCTCAGAGCTTCTCCCCAGAAGCCAGCAAGGTCCCAGCATGCAACGGCCTCACCAGAACAGGCATGGAAAGGTCAGAGACTCTGGATGGAGGGCTGTCCAGGCAGGCTTCCTGGAGCAGGTGCGGGACAGGCCTGCGGGCTGGGAAGAGGAGGCGGAGTGAGAAAGGAAGGGAGGCACAGCCGTCCACAGCAGCAAGAGTACCTCCCAGCCGGCCTCGCCTCCGAAAATCCCAGGCCAGGCCTTCCTCCTGCACGTGTGCTGCTGCCCATCCAGCGGCCACTCTGGTGAGGGCAGTGGCAGGGGTGGCCCCGGGACCCGGCCAGGTGAGAGAGCCCACAGGCCTGTGCTGGAACAGCTCCGAGAAGAAGCCGAAGTGAATAGCATTGTCTCTGCAGCACTGCCACTGAGGCTCGTCCTCACAGGACTCCCGGAGAACGTCGCTCAATTCCAGACTTAATTGGCATGAAATTGAACATTCTAGTAGAATAGATTGAGTTCCAAATCGTCATTATGCAAAACATCCGCTGCAGCTGATGGGACCACGTGAGCCAACTAAAGCCCATTTGAATCAGAAGAGAGCAGCTCAGGGCTGGCATCTACCAGGAGAGGGACGCGGAAGACGGGACACGGGGTGCCTTGGCCGGGGCTGTGGCTGTGTGAGGGCAGGCCGCAGCTTCCTCCGTGGGCCCCCTCTGAACCTCTGGTTTGGAGCTGGAGCCCCAGCGCTATGTCCTCCTGCCTGAGAGGGGTGTGCTTATCCCCTCTCCAGCCCCCGTGAGAGGGCAATGAAGTCGAGAGTCCAAGCCAGCTGTGCCCCCAGGTGCGAGACTCAACATCGGGGTCTCGCCTGGGAGAAAGCGGACCCGTCACCTCCTCCAAGCCCAAGAAGAAGGAACCAGGAGCCCAGGGCCTGCGCATACACAGGAGGCACTCAGGCTGCAGTGAGCCCCGCCCTGGCCATGATCAGGTACTGTTCAGACCCTCAAGGGGGAAGCCCAGGCCTCAGGTCACCCGGCTTTTCCTTGGGAAGAAACAGAGTGGAAGGGCCCTGGGGGTGGGGTGGGCCAGGGCCCCCAGGGCTCCAATTCCAGCAGGGGATGCTGGGGACACAGGGACCCAGGGAGCCCACGACCCCTCCTGGGCCTGAGTGAGAGGGGTCCATGTCCCTCAGCCACATGACCCTTCCAGGCTCCCGACCAGCCAGGTACCTGTTCTGCTACCTGGCAGTGCTAAATGAGGGTGGCTCGGGAACACCTCAGTGGGGAGGTACTATGCTCCCCAACTTGCCTGCGGGAACCTGGGGCTCCCAGAGGCGAGGAGTGACCTGCCCAGGGCGAGCAGCTCCAAAGGGGCAGGGCCAGGCCACCCCTGCCCCACCAAAGCAGTCACTGAGACTCAGACGGCCCACCAAGCCCGAGGCCCACAACACCACCAAGGAAGTCGTCACCACCCCAGCCAGGCTCCTGCCTCTGACCTCCTGGGCTGCAGGGACCAGGTCCCTGCCCAGGAGGCCTCTTCTGCCCCTGCTGTCAGCAACTCCAGGGCTGGGGTGGCCATCCCCAGGGCTCATGCCCAGCCTGTCTCCCGCCCCTCAGGGACAGCCAGGCAGGAGGCTGGAGGATTCTTCCAGGGCTCCCTGCAGCCAGGCTGAGGGTCAGGCATAGCCACAGCATCCGCACCGCCCCACCACTAATGAACAGTGGGTCTGAGCAGCCATCATGAGTGAGGAGGGCTACAGAGCAACAGGCTGTGACCCCGCTGTCCCAAAGAGACCCCACTCAGGAGGGGCTGAGCTCAAGAGGACCCCAGTCACAGGAGGACAACGAGTTCAGGGGGACCCAGGCTCGGGAGGACACCAGCTCAGGAGGACCCTGACTCAGAAGGATCCAGGCTCAGGGGGACCCAGGCTCAGAAGGATCCAGGCTCAAGAGGACCCTGACTCAGGAGGAGCCAGGCTCAGGAGGGCCCAGGCTTAGGAGGGTCCCAGGTTCAGGAGGGTCCCAGGCTCAGGAGGACCCCAACTCAAGAGGACCCCAATTCAGGAGGATCTAGGCTCAGAAGAACCCAGGCTCAGGAGGGCCCAGGCTCAGGAGGACCCTGACTCAGGGGGACCCAGGCTCAGGAGAACCCAGGCTCAGGAGGGCCCAGGCTCAGGAGGACCCTGACTCAGGAGGGCCCTGTAGTTGGTTTAATGCTTTGCTGTTGCCGTCTTAAAATTCTCAGTCATTTCTGCCTAGAACATGGGCCCCTATTTCCTTCGTGCGGAGGCTCTACACATTCTGCAGCCTATCCAGCTCCCAGTCCCCACATGGGGCTGGTTAAAATCCACATCTCCCACCCAGTACTGTGGCTGCCCGTCTGTGATATGGGTTTAGTGCCCACTTCCCAGGGTGGTCTGTGGTGGCAAGAGAAACAGAGCTTTGACTTCCTGGGCAGGGGACAGGGAGAGAGGAGACAGCGAGGGCGGGCAGGGCAGTGACAGGTCCCCCCCTCAGTCTAAAGGCTCTCACTGTTTTTCATGTGGCCACCCTCTTCACTCCCTCCTGGCCAGTCCTCATCCCGCCCCAGCAAGCCAGGAAGACTGGGCATGAATCCCGTGGAAAAGAAGTGGCTGCAGATTTTCCGAGATGTTTTAAACATTGTTTTGGCACGGCGGCAGCTCCTCCGTGGCCCGAGCCACCCTGACATAAAACAAGCCTGCCCGGAGCCAGGGCCCCAGCCCGCCAGCCTCCTCCGGCCAGCCCAGCTCTGGCTGCCAAGCACTCACCGCCTTCCCAGCCCTGCCCCTCCCAGAAGCCGGGCACACTGGGCGGGGAGGCCGGCCTGCCCTCTCCAAACGGCCTGTTTTTAAAGCCAAGGAATGCCTCTTGATGCGTTTGTTTCTGCGGTTGCTAACCAGCAGCATCGCATGGGCTGGGAGGCCCGTCGGACACCTGGGTCTCTGGTTTCATGCTCTGCACAAACTCTGTGGGCCAAGAAGGGGCCCCAATCAACCGGTGTAGCACCTCGTGGTACAGGGGGAGAAACTGAGGCTCAGAGATGGGGGAGGAGGTTGCCAGGGTCTCAGATCAGGTGCACATACTGCGAGTGGGTCCCAGGTCTTGCATCTGAGAGGTGGGTCCCCATGCTGGCCTGGGGAGGCCACACGGGCATCAGACCCCTGAGAGGGCGTGTGTGTTGGGGGATTGCAGGCAACCCGTGTCTCCTCCACCTCCTCTCTTGACCCTTTGCATCAACCCCGTGCAGCAAGGAATAACATTGCCTCCACTTTATAGACACAAAACAGGCTTGGAGTGGGAGGTGACCTTCTCAGGGGAACTGGGGTTCCCTGGGGTTGGTCTGGAGCTGGGTCAGGTCAGCCTCCTGGGCAGTCCCATCCTGCAAATTGGACAGGCCTTTGAGGTGGATGCAGAGGTCCCAGCCTCCGCCTGCAGGGTGCTGGGGTCCTGGGGTGGATGCAGCAGCCTGGCCTCACATCCCGCTGGGGCACTTGGGGCTGGCTGTGCCATCCTTCTAAACCTCAGCTCCCCCACCCATGAAGGAGGACACGGGGGCTGTAAACATTCAGGACCTCATGGTTCCTAAACCACCTGGCCCAGGACCTGATTCACAAAGAGCAACAGAAGCCAGCAGCACCTTCTGGAAAGGAGGTCACGCCTGCAAAGGGCTTGGACGTGGCAACAGGAGGCGATCGTGCTGGCCAGGCTGAGACAGCATGCAGGCTGCCTGGTGTGCGTGGAGACGGGTCAGCCGGCCCCACCTGGACAGAAGTGGACCTCCCTCTTCCCTGAGTCTCGGGTCCCCTCAAGGGGCCAGGGGCCCCGGGGGCAGTTGCCATGGCGAGAAAGAGCTCTGCCATCTCCAATTACGCTATTGTGCCCTGCAAATTAAACTGAGAGGAGGCAGATGAGGAAGAGGAAAAACTGTTTTCACGTAGAAGTGTACATGGGAGACGGCAGAAAAGTGGGATTCAGAGGAGTGGTTGAATCCAGGGCTTACATACCCTCTTAGGGGTACACGAAAATCGGGGAAGAGGGAGAAGGGCATGCACAGGAAAACAGAAGGCTTTCTGGAAAGGTGAAGGGGCCCTGAAGTGGGCAGACGGGGGCAGCTCCAGGGCCGCCTGTCTCCGTGTGCGGTGGAGGTTTCTCGTCACTGTGGTCGTGATAAGAGTCTGTCTTCCCTGGTTGCTCCAGGGAGCGATGGATGACACGAGGTCTTTCGAGTTATTTTGGGAGGCTCTGCTTTTAGCCAGATAAGGGGTTTCTGAAACACAAATGCTTTCTGCACAGAATAATGTTATGCCCCCGCTGCTTGTTGAAATCCCTCCCCCTCCCCCAGACCTTCCGTCTTGCAGGCAAGCATCTCTACTCTGTACCTTGAGAAACAAAGGCTTGGAAAGGTTCAGACCTGCTCAGAGTCCCTGAGGGGGCACCATCAGGCCACCCAAAGACCCCTCCTCCCAAGACTGCATGCCCCAGAGTTTGGGAGCACAGTTGATTGGTGCTGATCGGATAGCACCCCAGGGGCCTCCAGAATGGCTGAGCCACCTGGGAGCTGCTCAGGGACACGGTCCTCCTCTGCAGATGCACCCTGGAGTGTCCACTTGTCCCAGTGTGACTCCAGGCTGCTGGAATCAGAGTCTGCCCACTTTCCTCCCTCCCCTCTCACAGGTCCCCTCTGGGCTCTCAGGTCATGTGCCTGCACGCAGGTGGGTGTCACAGGGTGGAGGGGTTCCTGGAATGGGCTGGGAGAAGCAGAAAATCAAAAGCCACCCCAGAGCTCTGCTCTGCTTCCTGCCTCCCCGAAGCGGGCACTTCTGCAGGGCCCAAGTGCAGACTTGGGTGGATACATGAGCCGAGGCCAGCAGGCTCATTGGAACGAAAGCAAGGGACATGGGTCAGTGGCACATGTGGCGCAGAGCGGGCACTAATGAGGGAGGCCAGCTGAGTGAGCAGGGCAGAGGCGCGGGGAGGAGCTGAGGCATGATACCATGGGCCTCCAGGAGAGCCAGAGGCTGTCTGCTCCACCCCCAAGAGGCCAGCGGGCCTCCCTTCCTATCCAGGACGCCCCTTGATGTCCCATCGGAGTTCATGACACTGATGTCATCCACAAGAGCCAGCCCTGGTGAGTGTCAAGTCCTCACAAGTGAGAGACATGGCCAGGACCGCACAATGCCTCACCTCCCACCCCATGTGTTCACCAGCCCTGGCGTCCCCCTGCCCAGGAGGGGCACAGAGCTCCGTGAGCCATCCTCTGTCTCCCTCCCTGTCTCCACCACAAGGACTCAAATTTCCAGCACAGAACAGGAGCTCTGTCCACAGCAGTGTCTCCAGGAGCCAAGGCTGCTAACCCAGAACTCACTGGCCACCTGGGTTCCAGCCTGGCTGCCCCAAGGCACAGGAAGAAGTCCACCTACTGGTGTTGACTCTGGAATTGGGGCCACAGCTGAGGAAATGGGCCTTGTGTATTTCCTGTGGCCATGGCTGTCGGCTTGCATGTCCACGGTGGTTCCTCCTCCCCTGGCCCCAACACCACCATCGCAACATCCAAACATGCATCTGAGCTGTCGCCACGACGTCCACCCCGACACCCACTAGACATCTACGCTGGGCCAAGCTCTGGGAACAGGGCGGGGAGGCCGGGGCCTCAGGGAGGTCACAGCCCAGTGAGGAAAGCAGACACCTGCATTGCAGCTCCAAGGAGTCAGGGGGATCAGGGGCATGCAGAGGAAGGGCCCACAACCCGGCCGGGGTCTCTGGGGTCTCAGCCCTGCGCCAAGGGATGAGGAAGACAGCGCCAGATAGAAGGGAGTTAGGGAAGGTTTCAGTTAGAAACTCTGGGGACAAAACACGAAAAGGGGAGGCGGCCCTGCTGTGGCAGGCGCTGGGGAACGGAAGAGTGCCCAGCCGGGCCAGGGTGGGAAGGTGGGCTTCAGGCTCCAGCGCTGGGCTTCACTGGAGGGTTTCCTGCGGAGGGGTGACTGGGTCCAACTGGCAGCCTGCTGTGGAGTGAAGGGCAGATCTCAGAGGGAACCTGGGAAGAAGTGGGCAGACCAGGGACAGGGCAGCAGCTGCAGGCTTTGGGGGCAGGGATGGCCATACAGGGAGGTGGCCGGGGCACAGGCGGGAGTGGGCGGGGCAGAGGCAGCCCCCAAACCCCACCTCTTCGCAGCCAGCAGAGACCTCCGAGCACCTCTTAAGCCGAGATCAGGGACCAAACGGACCTAAAGCGGGCATCTTCCTTCCCCCTTTATAAACTTTTTATTCTTTCTGCATTAAAAGGAGCTTTGATCCCAGCTACTCGGGAGGCTGAGACAGGAGAATCGCTTGAACCTAGGAGGCGAAGGTTGCAGTGAGCCGAGATCAAACCGTTGCACTCCAGCCTGGGCAACAAGAGCAAAACTCCAACTCAAAAATAAAAAAGCGGAGGGAGGGCACTGAGTGACAGGGAATGAAAACCATTCCCGTGGAGACGCTGGGGACAGACTCTCGACCTGCAACACACACGGATGTGGAATCTCCCGGAGTGTGGGGCAGGGCCCAGCAACCCACCCATGGACTGAGGCCAGGCGGCCCCGCTGCCCAGAGGCCCCCAGTCCCCACACCAGGCGGCCCCGCTGCCCAGAGGCCCCCAGTCCCCACACCAGGCGGCCCCGCTGCCCAGAGGCCCCCAGTCCCCACACCAGCAGCCTGTTTCATCCTCAAAGCTCCTGCCAGCCTGGGCTTTCATTGTTGACTTGTTATAAAGGATTATTTTTTTCCTTCTTCCAGCACGATTGTCACCTTTGCTCTTCAAGCTGTCCTCTGTCTTCAGGCAGAAAAGAAAGGCACCAAGCGTTCTGTAACTGACACGTCTGTAAGAGGAGGAGGCAGAGTTCGTCCCATAGAGTCAGAAAATGCCTCTGAGACCAGCCAGCCACAAGGATGTCCATGTGCTCCCCGACCACGAAGCCTGGGGAGCCAGGAGCTGGCTGAGTCCCACGTGGGGCTGAAGCCCTCGCCCTGCCCTCCTACCTGAGCCACCGCCACCCCATGCTCTCCCACCCCCACGTCTGGACTGGCTTCACTCCACAGCCAGGCAGAGTGCGTGACCTGAGCCTCAGACAATGGGCCCACCTCCCAGCATTTGCTGTCCCAGCCACTGACCACAGCCGGCAGCCGGGAGGTGTGTGTTCTCCCCCGCCTCCGTCTTCCCCCTCAGTGCTCTCCCCCGCCTCCATCCTCCCCCTCAGTGCTCCCAGCTCCTCCCACAGCCGGCATGGCAGGCACAGCTCTCCCACGGTGGAGGCCAGGACACTGACAAGCAGCACAGCTGGCTCAGCCCCCACGGCCACGGCTTCAGCCCCCACGGCCACGACTTCAGCCTCCACGGCCACGGATTCAGCCCCTGTCCTGGTGCTGTGCTTCAACCTCCAGGAGGAAGTTCCATCAACATCCTCATCTTACAGATAGGGAAAACAAGGGCAGGGAGCTTTGTGATGAGCCCGAGGCCACACAGCTGGATTAGAACGCACGTCCCTCTCACTCTACGCTCCTCCCAAGCCACACAATGGCCCACGCAGGCCCTTCAGAGTTCAATGAGCTCTGTGACTCCGGGTTGAAGGCAAGCTGGGAGGCCTGGGGGCTCAGTTCAATTCAAACACTGACCAAACTCCTGCAAACCAGAGCCAGGAGTTCTGTTGAGAGGCGCCAGGCATGTGAGAAAATGGGCCATAGGGCAGTGGTGCAAGAACCATCTGAGAGACAGGCCACTGTGGGACCTGGCTCAGCTGGAGCTGGCAATCCGAGGGGTCAGGTGACCACCAGAACACTGTGGACATAACAATGCATGACTCTCGAGTCTTGCTCCCAAAGGCAGGGCAGCTTCTGCCTTGGCCTGCTGGATCACTTGCACTGGGCAAAGCCAGCGCCATGTTGAGAGGATGCTCAAGCAGCACCGTGGAGGGAAGCACTGTACCAGCCTTGTGGTGCACCTGCTTGGAAGGAAGCAGCTCCTCCAGCACTGACCAGACATTCAGATGATGCAGCTCTGGCCGACGTCTGGCTGCAGTCTCATGGGAAACCCCAAGGCAGAACCACCCATTGACTAAGCCGTTTCCAAAGTCCTGACCCACAGAAACTGTGAATGATGATGAATGATTACTGCTGTTTTAAGCCACTCCGTTCTGTGGTGATTTGTTACATAGCAACAGAGAACTAAGAGGCAGACCCTGCACAGCCTTCTTGGCCTAAAGAAAGAAGGTGGAAGATGTGCACCCAGGACCCAAACCTCGTGTGTGTGGTGCCTTTCACTCAACATCTTTTCCCATTCAGCCCCCCATGGGCACATGGCAGGTGCCCCCCTCCCAATGTGGGGCTCTGGGAGTAAAAGTGGGGTCTTGCTGTCCTCTCAAGCACTCCCAGAGCCCTGGGACAGAACGATTACACAAAGGGTGACATGGCAGGTCCACAGCCCTCAAGAGAGGCTCGGGGCAGCCAGGTCAGGAGACAGTACCAGCCAAGGGAGGGGGAGAAGGCCCCCAGCCTCTGAACCACAGTCCTTCCTTACCGCCCTGCCCAGTCCGCAGCACCCCTCCTCCCCACAGGGAGAAGGATAGGCAATGAAGTGGGGGCAGACTGTCTCATGAAGGTCACTTGCCTGCTGAGAGTCACGTCCATCCAGCACAAAGCTGACCAGTCCTCTAGTGAGCAGGACAGGCCTTCTCTAAGCTCAGGGGGTGTTCTGCCCAGCTGAGCAGCTCCAGAGCCTGTGGTCCCATCTCCTGTGGCCACCCCTCATGCCCTGGTCACCTATTGTCTCAGCTTCTCCCAGAAGGGCCAGGGGGTGCCTGACACCTTCCGGAAGGAGGCAGAGACCCCAGCCCAGCTCCCCACATAGGTGACTCCTGCTGGGTGAAGGCTCCCAATGGCCCCAGGGCGCCCCTCACACTTCCTCTTCAGAGAACCAAAGCCCCACAGAGGTCCCATCGAATTTTAGAATGTGAAGTGGGCACACTCCTTGGACCCAGCAATGTCACTTCTGAACTCCATCCGGGAGGGCCCCTGCCGAATGCTGGACAGGGTCCGTGATGGCACCAGCTGGTGAGAGCCCCGCAGAGAAAACAAGCTGAATGCCCAGCAAGGCAGCGTCCAGCAGGGTCCACAAGCGCCATTAGAAAGAACAGCAGCTCCATGGGCAGCCTCCGGGAAGGAATGCCCAGCGCCTGCACGTGATGGGCAGCCATTGGCAGAAGCACATACTGGAGTGTGGGAACCAAGGGTGTCGTGGGACGGGCGGTGCTGGAACATTCTGGAAGAATAAGCCCCAACAGCAGAAAGGCCAGCTGAGCGAGAGCATCATCAGCTTTAACCGAGCTCCCCTCAGGGAGGTTCCTTCTCATGCACACACTTCTCAGTGCAGATACCAGAAACAGGGCTCACCCTGGCTGACAACCAGGGTGCTGGGTTCCAGTGTGGATTCTACCCCACCCACTGTGTGACCCTCAGCCCACATCTTCCCCTTTCTGAGCCTCAGGGTCCCATCTGTCACCCAGAAAGTCTCTTGGAGATGGGACCCCAGGGGGTTCCACCCTAGGGAGCAGGTGGTGGGGCCCCTTCCGAGGAGCCCACGGCCATGTGGAGGCCACACAGGAAGGGAAGAGAGGTAGGCGGCGTCGGACCTCCCCGTCCCAAGGGCCGGAGTTAGGCCACAGCTTCAGACTCAGGCTCTATTCTGGTCCCAGAGGGCAAGAGGTTAACATCTTCCCGCGTCTGGGAAATGTCCTCTGTGGGTGACAGCCCAGGTGTGCACGGGCTGCTCCCACATGACCACCAGGGCTGGTGAAGTGCTGTGAGACCTCCGCTAGGCCCAGGGCACATACATGGCAGAGCCCTGAGGGATGAGGCCTCCAGCGACGAGGGCCACAGAGCCAGCAGGAGGGAGGCATGGCCACCACTAGCCCAAGAGACAAGATTTGTGTTCCCAAAAACCTAGAGGGCATGGCAGTCAGGTGCGGACGACAGGCAGGATCCAAAGAGGTAGGAGCTCAGACTGGCAGGGGTGGCTCAGGAGGGCTTCCTGGAGGAGGGGGTAGGGTCAGGATGCAGATGGTCACAAAGCCTCCTCTGTGGGTCCTTCCTAGCTGCAGCCACGCCCAGCCAGGAGGCTCCAGGTTAGATACCCACAGCCCGAGGTCAGCCTGTCTGTCATTCTCCCTGCCCTCACCCCACCCCACCCCACGCTGTAGGGAGAAGAGGGAAGGGAGGTCCCCAGCTTGGCTGCAGACTTCTGCTTTCCCAGTTGACACTGAGCCACACTTGACTGTGGCAGACCCTGCCCCACAGCCCAGGCCCACCCCCAGCGCATGGCCTGTGCTCCGGGGCTGCCATGCTGGGCTCCCGGGGGGAGGGAAGAGGCCTTCGAGGGGATCAGGGCAGGCTTCTGACCGACCATTTTACGGCCAGTGTCTCTCAGAGAAGAATCAGCTGGGGGTCACATGGGGCAGGCGGGTGGCCCCCCACCAGCTGTTGGGTCCAAGACTGGGCCCCGCGGGGGAATTTTTCAGGGTGCCTGCTCCTAAATTAAGCAGCACCTGCAAACTTCACAGGCTCGGGAGGAAGATGCACACCCCTCCCTCCATGTCCCGCCCCACCCTTCCCTTAAAGAGTTAACGGAGGCCTGGAGCCCAGTGGCCTGTCGCAGCCTGGTCCTTGCCTTTCAGCATCCAGCCTCCCCAGAGCCCCCACCCTGGCAGAAGGCGAAACGCAGGTTCAGAGGACATACGTTTGCAGGATGGGGCTGGGCCGGAGTCCAGCTGTCTGACCCCTGCCTGGAGCTCTCGGCCCATCCAGGCCAGTGGAAAGTCCAGCAGCCCCCACCAAAGCCTCAGCAGCAGGCGGCGGAGGGGTGGGGAACAGAGAGCTCCCCAGTAAGCAGAGAGCCAGCGGCTACTTTCCATGGAAAAAATGTCTTCAGCACCCCCCGCAGAGGCCGGGAGGCCCCAGCCATGACTCAAGGCTCTGCTGCTGAGGAATCGCTCCAGCCAGACAGCCCCTCGGCCCAGGCAGGCTCGGCCCCAGCCCTGGCCCCTATCACACCAGGGCCCCATTCCAGGGAGAGCCCCAGTGTCAAACCCCAGGGCCCCGCCATAGGCTCCGTGGCCCTCTGCCTCTCACCCTGGCCATGGTGGAGGCCACTGGGCATCGACAAGCCAGGCCACAGGCCCTGTGGCTCGGACCTGTCTGTGGGGGCCTCAGAAGGCCCTGCAGGCCTTAGAAGTCCACCAAAGGCTTGACCACGGCGAGCCCAGAGGGAGGGCTGCAGGCCTTGGCCCTGGTGGACCGCGTGCAGGAGGCAGGGCCTGGGTCTCGGGTGCAGCACCCATCGGCTGTCATGAACACTGGTGGGTGTGACTCCCAGGCCTTCAGCAGACCCACTCATCCACACCACGGAATGAGCTTCTCCAGGTTTCATTTTGAGGCGTTTGGTTTCAAGACCACACCTGGAGATGACAGGACCCCGCCACCAGCTCAGAGTCCGGCCTGTGGCGGACTGGCCAGAAGTACTGGCCACGTGGCAGGCAAGCCCTTCCCGCCCTGGGGGTCCCCTGGCTCCAAACGCCAGAGGGGTCTGGGGCAGGTCCATGGGAGAGGCTGTGTCCTTTGCCCAGAGGCCTGGGCTCCATCAGGGTGCAGCACTGTCCCTGGGAAGCCCCTGAACTCTCGGGGAAAGAACAGCAAAAAGAACCACCCCAGCTCCTGAGATTTCAGGATAGGCAGGACCCCAGCTCGGGATGACCTCAGGGCAGGAGGGACAGAGATGGTGACCAGAAGCTAAGAACACTGCGAGAGGCACAGACCCCACCCCACGGGACACAGAGGGACACAGACACTGGCCCACAGGACACAGGACACAGAGGGACACAGACCCCAGGCCCACCACACAGGATGCTGGGAGAATGGAGACCCCCAGCCCCATGCTACAGGACACTGTAGAAACAGCTGATCCTGGGGCAACTGGAAAGGGCCCAGCCATGTTCCCCCTGCCAGCCCAGAGCCGCCATAGCTCGCCTTGGAGTGGAAGCCGAGCTCTAGGCAAGGCCGGGCCATTTCTGTCCAGGAGCCTGTGGGGTCAGATGGGGTAGACGGAGCCTGAGCAGGGGAAGGCACAGCTGGAGCTGGGAGGGTGTGACAGCCCAGTGCATCCGCAGCAAGGGACCCTTCTCCCTGCTTCAGCTCCCCTCCTCCTGGGAGGGACCCCCTGTCGGTGAGCTGGTGGGCTCGAGCACGGCCAGCAGCTGGCCCGGACCGTGTTCCGCGGGGTGTGTGTCATCACGCAGTCCGCGAGCTCCATAGTTTCCCACTGACGTCACCGCATGGCTTGAATCTGAAGTGACTGAACCCTCA
Source organism: Cebus imitator (assembly GCF_001604975.1). NCBI lineage: Eukaryota > Metazoa > Chordata > Mammalia > Primates > Cebidae > Cebus > Cebus imitator. Next base: position 1,054,144 of record NW_016107801.1, read on the forward strand.
GAGGCATAATTGCAGTTGTCTCTGCAAAGTGAAATCAGATGGCTTTTCCAAACCTCCCCCCGCCCGCCTTCCCCCTGTTACTCTCCTGGTTTTTTTTATTATGTTCCTTGGACCACATCCAGATGTTTCCTGCAACCACAGCCCTCCAAAAAGTTACAAAAAGAGAGCGAGAGCATGCAGCTTCCTGCCTGCAGGGTGGAAGTGGCGACGTGGCAGGGTGGGGGCGGCCACGTCTGCAGGGTGGGCGGGGGCGGCCACGTCAGTAGCTGGGGCAGCAGCAGGCTCCAGGCAGGTCCCAATCCCCTGCCTCCTCATGCCTGGGGTCCAGGCGCTGAGAGGACCAGGCCATGGGGCCATGGGGCATCAGGGACAGCCCCTCCCTGGCTGTTGAGGCCCTGGCCCAGCTGTGGGCTGAGCAGAGACCATGGCTGGGAAGGAGCAGGGCATTGCGGTCAAGGCCGGCCTTTGGGTTCAGGCTGCCCCGGGCGCCACTCCCAGCTGCGCTACTCACACGTGTGGCCTGGGAGCCACGTCTCCACCGGAACCTCTGTTTCCACGGCGATAGGGGTGGTTGCTGGGAGCTTTAATTAAAACCAGTCTCTGTCCACTGCTGGCAGCAGGGAGTGCCTCACCTGGACCAGGCACCTAGGATGGGTGTGGTATCGGAAGACCCGGCAGAGCCCGACTTGGAGGGGTGACTCACCGGAGAAGGGCCTTGAGGGAAGCCCAGGGTTTCCTGAGGCACAGGCAGAGAAGGCGGCCCCAGGTGAGGAGACGGCTTCATCGGAGGCTTGGCCGCTGGACACACAGGCTGCTGGGGCCCAAGGCGGCCCTGAGACAGCGCACGTGAGGGTCTCTGGAGAAGCATGTCCAGCCTTTCCAGGGGAAGGGGCAACCTGTGGGTTTCTCCCGTGGCGCCCATCTGTCCTGCCTGCCTCCCTCGCCCAGAGGGTGCTGAACTATAGGGGGCGGGCGGGGCCGGCTCACTCCCGACCTCAGACCACAGCCTGCCCCTCTCTGACCTGGGCCATCCCTGGGTGTAGGCACAGCCCCTGGTGGGCAGAGCTGGGAATGCGGACAGGCGGGGACAGGTGTCAAGGCCAGGCGGGGGCTCAGCAAAATGTCCAAGAAATGGCCCTGGAACCTTCCGTGGGCTGTTTCAGAAACAAGACTTGCAAGTTTGTAGTCAGCCCCGGCTGACACCTCCCTGTCACCTGCCCTCAGAACCCGTCAGTGGAAATGCTGACACCGCAGCTCAGGATCCCCAAACCACCCTCAGGCTCAGGGACGTACTGGACAGCTCGCAGAACTCAGCCAGGCAGCCATACCCGAGGCCAGGGCTTAGCACCGTGAAAAGACACAGCCTCGAACCAGCAAACCAGGCATCTCCGGCGGGCAGGGTCCAGGAGAGACACAGGTGTCCCCTCTCAGTGGAGTCGGACAGACAATGCTGGATTCTCCCAGAAGGCGTGTGCACCAGCCTGGGAGGCCCAGCCACGCCCTGGGGCCCAGGGTTCCTGCTGGGGGTCCATCGCAAAGACATGCCCGACTGTTGTGTGCCTGGCCCTGGTCTCACCCCCAGGATGATGAGCTGGCGCAGCATAGCCCGAGGTCCCACGGTAAATGACATCATGATCACTGGGATGGCCCAAGGCCCCCAGGCAAACGCAGACACTTATGACACAGTATACTCCGAGTGGGTAGAGGTCAGCGGTCACCTCCCAGGAGCTAAGCCAGGGTCAAGACCTTTCTTTGGAATGTGCAGGGTGTGGACGGCTCAGGGCTGCTGCGTTAACCCTTTCCTGCACACAACCCACCAGCGCCGCACTGGGAGGTGGTCAGCTTGAATGAGTCCCAGGAGACGGGCAGGAGAGGGGAGGAGGCAGAGAAAACCACAGAGAAAATGACAGTCCAGCAAGAGCCAGGGCAGCTGTCGCCACCTCCACCGTACAGAGGATGGGATGGAGGCAGGAAGAGGGGTTATGACATGCCCCAGGTCACACACCCAGGCCGGGAGGGTGCCAGAACCAACCCCAGGCTATGCAGCTTGCTCCTATCACCCCTGGCTCCACCTCCAGCAGCGGAGGAGCTGGCTGGGGCCTTGGGGGGCCCTAGAACTGGGGGCCTGGTGGTGGCTGCCTCCTGGGAAGTGTTGGCATCTCTCTTGAACCTCAGGTGGAGCTTGGGTTCTGAGAGTAAGCACTCTGCAGTGGCCACGTGCTGGGCCCTGCTCAAGCCCCTCCCGGCTCCCAGAAAGAATGAGGCCGGCCCGTTCCACCCTGAGATGGGCAGCAAGCATCTGAGAAGGGAGAGGGCAGTGCTTAACCCTCAGGAGAGAGCCCCAGTGCCGGGATCCCGGGTAGCAGGGAGGCAGAGGTGGGAAGGGGAGGCCGCCTTGCTGCCCCCACCAAATCACACAGAGCCACAGAGTGTGGATTCCAGAACAACTCCCTCCTTCCACGGGGGAAAACCGAGGCCTCGCGTGATGGGAAAGGGTGTGCCTGTGGCCACACGGGGCTTGTCACAGGCCGGACACTCCCATGCTGCTCATCTAGCTGCAGATGTCCCTGATGTGGGTTTCTTTAGGCTGTTCATTGAAATATTCTGGAAGATGCGTGTCTAAGGGTTTTAGTGAAAATGGCAGCTTTCCAGGCTGGTCTCGGATAGCAATCGCCAGCAGCCCTGCCGGCCAGGGCTCACCTGGGGCCCCAACCACTGGGGAGGGGTGGGAGGAAGTTGAGTCAGCAGCAAGAGAGATTGCAGTTAGACCCAAGACGGACCACCCAAGTGAGAGCCAGATGGCCATGCCTGGTTATAGACAAGTTTCAGAGACCCCCCACCCCCTCCCACCAGCACTTCCTCCTATAACACACAGGTACAGGGCCCGGAAGTTCACAGGCACACACACAGTAGCCTAAAGGTCTCCGTGACCTCAGAAAGTCCTTACAAACAGTGGCTGGACCAGGTGATACCGTCCAAAGGTCTGGCCAGCGTAGCTCAACATTTACGGACTCTTCTGTGGGCAGGCCCCAGGCAGCCCTCCCAGGCCGATAACCAGAAAGGCAGGCCATGATTCTCCCAATTAGCTTAATTGGGAAATTGGTTCCGTGTGGTCTCCAGAGCCACCATCTACGGGAGAAGGCAGCTCAGTGGGACGGTGAGTCTCCCAGCAGCGGCCCACAGAGCCAGCGCCCTGAGTGGGCTTGCGGGTCAGAGCAAGGAAGGAGCTTTATTCCACACATCCTCCACTCTCACTTCCAACCCCGCCATCTGGGGTGGAGCTCTAGCTCATGGCAGATGCCCTGAAACCCGCGGCTGTAAGTAGCTGGGTCTCCAGACCCCAGTGTGCGTCACTGTAAGATGGGGCAGCATCCACACTGGCCCAGGGAGCGGGGGAGGAATAAGGTGACCTGAACCGTGGGTCCATAAGGAGCAGCTGGTGGGAAGGTCATTAACGGCCCTTGGTTTCTTCAGGCCGACCTGCACCTTCATGAGCCCTGCTTAGGGCACCAGGAAACTGGGAGATTTTCTTTTCCCTATTTCGCACCTGAAGAACTCCTATTCATCCTTCAGCTCCCAGCTCCAGGGCTGCCTCCTCTGGGAAGCCATTCAGCCTCCTCCACCCACGGCTGCTCCTCCTCTGTGTTCCCATAGCACCTTGATCATGGCCTCCTCATGGCACAGATCAGCCTGCATCTGCTGCCCACATGCAACACCAGGAGAACATTCTAGACCTGCACTGTCCAATACACAAGCCACTTGCCACATGTGGCTTCGAGAACCTGCAATGAGGCCTGTACAAATTGAGATGTGCCGTAAGGGTAAGATTAACACCAAATCTCAAAGTCTTGGCACCAAAATATGAATGTAAAATATCTCATTAATAATCGTTATATTGATTGCATGTGGAAATCATACTATTGTTTATATATTGGGTTAAATAACATATCACGCTTATTTCACCTGGGTTTAGTGTGGCTACTAGGAAATTTTTAATTAATTACATATATGGTTCCCATTGGATTTCTATTGAACAGACTCTGCAAAGTCTGCTCTCTCCCAGAGCCAAGCACAGGACCTAATCTCTGCAATTTCCAGGCTGTATTTGCTGAATGAATAAATGGATGGATGAATGTATGGGTGGATGGGTGGATGAGTGGATGAGTGGATGGATGGATGAATAGATGGGTGGATGGATGGATGGGTGGATGGGTGGATGAGTGGATGGATGGATGAATAGATGG
>NW_016107801.1:1058599-1117300 GCF_001604975.1 Cebus imitator
TGGATGGATGGATGGATGGGTGGATGGATGGATGGACGGATGGATGGATTGGTGGGTGGATGGGTGGATGAGTGGATGGATGGATGAATAGATGGGTGGATGAATGTATGGGTGGATGGGTGGATGAGTGGATGGATGGATGAATAGATGGGTGGATGGGTGGGTGGATGGATGGATGGATGGATGGATGGATGGATGGATGGATTGGTAAGCAGGTAGATGGATGGACGGATGAATGGATTGGTGGGTGGGTAGGTGGATGGGTGGGTGGATGGATGGGGGGATGGGTGAATAGATGGGTAGGTAGATGGCTGGATAGGTGCTCAGGGCTAAACACCATAAGCCTTGCCCTGGAGCCTCTGATTCACCAAGGTACACCTGTGTACTTGTGAAATGCAAACAACTTGTGAAATTTACAAAACCACAGTTCCCACCTCTTGGAACTACACCCAATTTATTCAAGTGATCAGCCCCACTGGGTGTCTGCCTTGGGGTTCAGGGGACCTGGCCAAGAAGATGGCAAGCTCTAGCCAGCACGGAGTGAAGAGGTTTGCGGATGCACTCGACCAAGCCTGAAGACTCAACCCAGACTGTGCTCAGGCATGGGCAAAGACTGGGAGCTGGTGTTCTTCTCAGGGAGGAGTCTGTAAGGCAGAAGAAGGGATGGAGGGAGGGAGGGAAGGGAAGGAGGAGGCAAAGACACAGGCCAGGCACACTGAGCCTCCTGAGCAGAAGGGAACGTTTGTGAAAGGTGAAAGAGGTCTTTGAAGCGGGGCTGAGAAGAGGTGCTGGAATTGCTGGATGTCTGGGCGATACTGAGGAGGGATCCAGAATTCCAGCACGTCTGCCTGGGAACATGGAAAAGGCTCAGCCCCAGTGGTCTCCAGCTCATCATCAGCCTCTCTCCCCATGTGTCTCTGTGTTGTTCTTTGCACACCTGGGTCGTCTCCTGCCTCTGAGCCTTCGCATATGCTAGTCCCCCAGCCTGGGTGCCTTTCCTTATACTGTTGTGTAGCTGTGCTGTAGACTGAATATCTGTGTCTCCACAGAAGTCATGGACTGAAATCCTAACCCCCGAGATGATGGTGTCGGGAGGTAAGAGCTTTGGGAGGCTCTGCCCTCATGAGTGGGATAAGCGCCCTTATAAAAGAGGTCTCTGAGAACTGCCGTGTGAGGACACGGACAGAAGCAGCCATCTATGAACCAGCAATGGGCCCTCTCCAGATACTAAATCTGCAGGTGCTCTGCTCTTGGACTTCCAGCCTCCAGGACCGTGAGCAGTAAGCTGCTGTCTGTAAGCCCAATGGACTCAGCCAGGTCGGCTTCCCAGGAAGGCCCGCCGGCCATGCTGTCCAAATCGGCACCCCCCCCCCGCCACCTCCCACCCTCACTGCCTGCCCCACGCCTTGATTCCTCACATGCTTATCTGAGACCAAGGGCTCCAGCCCCAGATTCAGGCATCCAGCAGACACCATGAGCAGGCTCCAGGCATGCACGTTCTCCCTTTGACCTCAGAAGGCACCTTCCTGAGGCTTTCTGCAGGCTCTGGGGACAACTACGTGTGTCCCATTGGGGTTCAAGTCATTAGAATTCATAGTTGCTCTGTAGCTGACAAGATCTGCTCCAGAAAGACTACCACAAACCTCCCCTGGGACTAATCAGGGGCCAATGTCCCAGGCATCCCACTTCCATGCTCCTGAACGCCCGAGTTCTGCATCCCCTCCCTCCCCTCAGCAGCAGGCAGGGGCAGGACGCTCTCCCCAGCTCATGAGATGGGCGGCAGGCAGGGAGGGATGCAGGGGCTCTTCCCGGAGAATCGCAGAAGCATCAGAGTTCTCCGCCTTCGCTCCTGGCTCTGAAAGCACCATCTCTGTATTTTGCTCTTCCTTTCCAGAGCAGGGATGTGGGAAACACAAGCATTGGAGGAAAAGGAGGACCCTTCGGCTAAGAGGAAATCAGGGATGTTCCTATGTGGGTCCATCCCTGCTTCCACAGCCCACCATGGTCCATTCTGGGGCAGCATCTTGGCCCCTAAGCACAGGGACAGAGAGCAAGAAGACAGCATCTGCAAATCAAACTAAGTAGCATGCTCCAGGACTAGGCAAAAGGGAGAGGGAGGAGCCGGGAGGTGGTTGCCAGGGAAACATCAGGGCTTAGCCAATCGGCAAAGGCCACCAGTTTGGTTGCTGGGTGCACTCAGCGGGCCACGCTGCCCTCAGGTGGCGGACGGGGATGCTGACAGCCCTGGCACCAGGTCCCGCTGTCCCGAGTGACGCAGGTGCCTAACGATGTTCTCCTCTCGCACTGGGTATACTCTGAGACACCCGGGTAGGGCTGACCCTGCACACAGCTCCCATGGCCTCTCTGGGGGGGGCAAGCTGAGGATCTTTCGTTGTGATGAGTTTTGTAAGCATCCTGACCTCCGGGGAAGTTGCTTTTGCTACAGTTCCCATGAACTGTTGCCCTGCAAGCCAAGGAAACAGAGTCGCTGGCAGAGAAGACAAAGGGTCTGTGAAATGCCTCCTTCCTTGAACACGACTTAATTTTCAATGCTCTCATTCACAGAATTCAGTGACAAACACAGGCTTTACTGGATGTCATCAATAAGGTATTTGGGGTTTATAAACCCTAAAGCTTGGAATCATTAGAGGGTGCCACCCAGTGGGAACTCAGAAAATTGCAACCCGGCTTTACAAGCTGTTGTAACTCCCCAAACAGAACCAAGGTCTCTCCCTATGCGCGGGGGGCGGGGTGGGGCAAGGCGGGTGTTCAGGGACTGGGGGAGTTTCTAGAGCCCTAAGAGGGGTTGACATGGCCAACAGCAAGGAAACCGCCAAGTTCCAAATTCAGGGGGACAGCGGAACAAAATCTGCTGGCCTTGGACCTTTAGGCTGCCTGCCGTCCCACACCCCCACTTTCCAACTGACCCACTGAAGCACGTAGCTGCACCATGGCAGTCCTATTACGGCCCCATCAGGCCTGAGTCCGCTGCACCCACACAAGGCCTCAGAGTCCTCATCACAGTGCTGTGGGCAGCCCCTCAGCCCATGGTCCATTTGCTCCTAGTTCACGTGAGGTTTTTGGTAAATTGTTTGCTTTTCTCTAAAGTGTCTTGTTTGTAATTAAAGCAACTTGTTTGTTGCGTTCAAAGTTCACTAGGTGTGTACTTACTGGAAATTTCCTGGGTCCTGCCCTGTGGATTTGTCCCCACCCAGGGCCGCTGTGACCTCACGCCCTCCAGTGACACTGACACCTTGGCCCGCTATGCACTGGACAGTCTGCAGTTCGCTGACCCCGGGCCCCTGCAGCCCCATGTCACTACAGGTAGTTGTGGAAGAACCGTGGCCCAGGTGGGAAGAGCTGAGGCTGGGGGCTGGGGGATTCCTGCTGAGCAGGCCCAAAACCCAACCGCCCAGCAGCATCTTCCGGGCATGACTGCACGTGGCTGAACGTGGCCTTCACGCCCTTATCACGTCTGCGTGGCTCTCACCGGTGTAGCAACGTCCTTCATCTCCAGGGGCTTCATGCTGTCCTCCTTCCACTCCCACTTCCAGCCCGGTGACATTCTGCCCCACAGCTGGGGTCAACTCCCCGCACACATGACATCCGGTTCTCCCAGGCCCTTCACAGCAGCTGGGTCCTAGGCCCACACATTTGTCATGGCTTCTGTGCAAACCACACACCTCCCTGGGCACCCGGAGAAAGGCCCTTAGAAAAGGCCAATGAGGCTGCAAAGCCTGGCACCTGGAAGGTCTCTCGCTCTGAGTCACGCACAGCTGCCCCTCACTGAGCATTGGGGTGATGCCAGGGGGAGACACTGCAGGCCTCGGCTCAGGCAGCGCCACCAGCAAGGTGCTAGGATTACCCCATTCCACAGAGGCAGAAACTGAGGCTCAGGATAAGCAAGCGGGGAGCTGACATGCGTGACTCCAGAGCCCACAGTTGTATCTCCCAGGGGCAGAGCAGAAGTGACCATGGAGGGGTTCCAGGCCTGCGCCACCAGCAGGGCCCTGGGCTCCTGGTCACCACCTGAGACCCAGAGGCTCTATGGAGCCCACATCTTCCTGCTCCCCTCCCCAACTGCATCCAACCCCAACAAATGAGAAATCTTCCCAAAGCCTGCCTCTCTGTTAGGAGATGTGGGAAGGAGAAAAGTTCCTCTTCAAAGTTTCCTTTCTTGTTTAAGAAAAATAATTTCAAGTTCTAGAAATAATAGTTTGTTTTAAACACTTTCTTCAAAGCCTTCTTGCTTTTTGCTAGTAGCTCTGTGAAGCCCTATCCTATGTAGCTGTGAGACACGCCGTGCTTACAGGCACATAGCACATTCTGCATCCTTGTGCTTTAACCAAGATACCTGTGCTGGGCGTGCTCACAGGCAGGTCCCAGCTCTCCATGGCTTTTACCCATTTAGAAAAGTTTTAAGTTGTTAGCCAATCGGGTTTTAGCTTAGATTGTGAGGTCCGGCTCCAGCCACGGAGATCAGACACAGCAGTGAGGACGACCCCAAAGGCGTAAGGGATAAATGTGTCTGTTTTCCTTTGTTCATTGTACTCTAGGTGGCAAGATTGCTAACAAGGGTACCCTTCCTGCAGGAAATGACAAAAAAAAGAATTGCTTTGCTGAGAGATCTTTTGTTCCAGTACTGATTTTTTTTCTTTGCAGCACCAAAAATTTTCATATAAGAGGAAAGCTCCCCCTGTCAGTCCCCTGGCCCTGGGGCCTCTAACCCAGAACGTGGCGGTTTTTATGCAAGAGCAAGAGTCCAAGCCAGAGAAGGGTGAGACACTCCCCGGGCGTCAGGCTGAGGCCCTGGTCCACCCACAACTCCTGGCATGTTCACTGGCACTGGCCCTGGCTCCTCCAGGTGGGCAGCATTTGGGATCTGGGACCCCCCTTCTGCTTCCCCCTACCTCAAAGCACAGAGGCCACTCCTGCACAGGCTGAGCCTGAGGGGGCCTTTCAGACTGAAATGCAAGAGCTGAAGTGTGGAGGAAGACTTGCTACACAGTCCTGTGACAGGATCATGCCCATCCCATCACACCAAACAGGGGAAACTGAGTCACGGGCACACGCAACAGTGATCACCAGCTCAGCAGGACCAGGAACAGGACCCCAGAGAAGTCCCCGCCCACCACCACCCCACTCAGCCTGGAGGAAACCCCACAGCTGCACCCAGCTCCCTGGTGCCCCGCCATCCACATCCTCCTCCTCCCTCTGGGCGACAGCGTGCTGAGTCTCCTCACCTGCCTCCCTCAGGGTGCTGCTGTAGATTCCACATGATCCTGCTGCTCCCAGGGGATGGCCGCACCCCTGACCACTGCTGGTCATGCAACAGCCTCAGTTTCCCCAGCTGTGACAGTTATCAAGGAACAGGCCTTCGGTGGCGAATGTGCACCTGTGCTGTAGGGTGGACATGCTGCCTCTGACAGCGGCACCCCAGCGAGTGCCAGGCGAGGGGAGTCCAGCGAGAAGCCTCCCAGAAGCGCCTCCCTCCTTCCAGGACAGGCAGCAGGAGAGCAGGAAGTGTGCAGGCCGGCCCAGCTTCCCTCGAGACCACTGCTCACCTGCAAAGACAGCCTAGCTGAGGGTCCTGACACCGTTGTGTGGGTTGTGAGGCCCGTTCCTCTCCGGGCCTCAGTTTCCTTTGTGAACCTGCGCTTCTCACCCCTCCTCCCTCACGGAGCTGCTGGGAGGGCAACACGAAGCCCCTGGAGATGAAGGACATTGCCATTCCAGTAAGAGCCAGGCAAACGTGACAAGGTCGTGAGGGCCGAGTCCAGCCTGTGTAGTGGGGCCCAGAAGATGCTGCTGGGCGGTTGGATTCGGGGCCTGCTTGGGGGAATCCCCCAGCCCCCCAGGCTGGGCCCCTCCCACCTGGGCCACGGTTCTTCCACAGCTACCTGTGGTGAGCCGGCACTGCGGGAAACAGCGTCCCCCTCCACCCCTGGGCAAAGGTTGTCAGGTCACTTGCACCCCAGCCTTAGAAGTGTAGGAGGGAGAGAGGGGGCGAGGGGGAAGGAGTTGGGGGCAGTCACCCTCAAAAGTCGCTTCATTGGGCCCAACATGGTGACTCACACCTATAATCCCAGCACTTTGGGAGGCTGAGGTGGGTGGATCATTTGAGATCAGGAGTTCGAGACCAGCCTGGCCAACATGGTGAAGCCCTGCCTGTATTGAAAATTTAAAAAAAAAAAAAAAAAATAGCTGGGTGTGGTGGTGCACGCTTGTAATTCCAGCTACTTGGGAGGCTGAGGCAGGAGAATCGCTTGAACTCAAAAGGTAGAGGTTGCGGTGAGCCAAGATCGTGCCACTGCACTCCAGCCTGGGTGACAGTGCAAAATTCTTGTTTCAAAAAAAAAAAAGCCACCCCATTGGCCTCCTCCCATCAGCAACCCAGTTCCACGTTCTCTGTCTCCTCCGCTGCGTATCTGACGGGGGGGATCAGCCGAGGCATGGAATCGCTTTGGAAAAGCTAAATCCTGATTTCCAGCTGCTGGAATGTCTCATGATAGCTCTTCAGTAAGCACAGCAGTTTCCACGATGACTTAGGCACAGCCTGTGGCTTTTTAAATTTTGAGGCACAGTCTTGCTCTGTTGCCCCGGCTGGAGTACAGTGGTGGGACCACCGCTCACTGCCCCTTGGCCTCCCAGGCTCAAGCGATCCTCCGGTCTCAGCCTCGAGTAGCTGGGACCACAGGCACATGCCACTGTGCCCAGCTAATTTTTGCAGGAGTGGTTTTTTTGTTGTTGTTGTTGTTGTTGTTGTTGTTTGTAAAGATGAGGTTTCTCCACATCCCCCAGGATGATCTCAAAGTCCTGGCTCACACGATCTGCCCACCTCAGCTTCTGAAAATGCGGGGATTACAGGCACCTCAGCCAGCTTTTCCATAGAGATACATGCTGCTTTCAGTTTTTAAAGAAGCTTTTTGAATTTTAGAATCGTTTTTAGATGTGCTGAAGTGTTGCGAAGGTACCACAGTTCCCACACGCCCCACACCTAGCTCCGCACACACTAACATCTCACGTTAGCCTAGCACCTGTGTTGCAGTCCTGAACCAGCACTGACACGCCAGCCTCTGTGTCCAGACAGGACGCTGAGTCAACGTGTGTCCCGAGGCTCCTCTTGTGGTCTCAGCCTCTCAAGCTCTCTTGTCTTTGATGACCTTGACTGTCCCAAGGAGTGCTGGTCAGGCGCCATTTCAGTCCGTTGTCACTTAAGAACAACCGGAGACTGGATAATTTAGTAAGAAATGAGGTTTGACTGGCTCACAGTTCTGCAGGCTGGGCAGGAGGCATGGCTGGGGAGGCCTCCGGAAACTGAATCGTGGCAGGTGATGAAGGGGAGGCAGGTGCGTCCCACACGGCATCAGGAGAGAGAGCAAGTAAGGGACCAGATCTCACGAGAACAGCAAGGACAACATCCCCTCCCCCAGGCCCCTCCTCCAACACTGAAGATCATAATTCAAAGTGAGATTTGGTGGGGGACACGGGGCCAAACTTTATCATTCTGCCCCTGGCCCCTCCCAAATCTCATGTCCTTCTCAGGTGGTTGGTTGGTTTGTTTGTTTTGAGACAGTCTCCCTCTGTCACCCAGGCTGGAGTACAGTCGCGCGATCTCAGCTCACTGCAACCTCTGCTTCCCAGGTTCAAGTGATTCTCCTGTCTCAGCCTCTTGAGTAGCTGGAATTACAGGCACCCGCCACCACACTTGGCTAATTTTTTTTATTTTTAGTAGAGAAGGGGTTTCACCCTGTTGACCAGGCTGGTCTTGAACTCCTGACCTCAAGTGATTCTCGTGCCTCAGCTTCCCAAGTAGCTGCAATTACAGGCACCTGCCACCACACCCAGCTAATTTATGTATCTTTCGTAGAGGAGGAGTTTCACCATGTTGGCCCCAGGGGTTTCGCCATGTTGGCCAGGCTGGTCTCGAACTCCTGACCTCAAGAGATCCACCCACCTCAGCCTCCCAAAGTGCTAAGATTACAGCTGTGAGCTACTGCGCCCAGCCCCTTCTCACATTTCAAAACACAATCCTGCCTTCCTAACAGTCTAAAAGTCTTAAGTCCTTCCAGCATTAACTCAAAAGTCCAAATCCAAATTCCCATATTTGCTACCTGTCAGATGTTTTCTTCATGGTTAGAGGGGTTACAGCTTTGGGAGGAAGGCTGCTGAGGCGAGGGTCCCTTCTCACCAGGGCTTCCTCTCCACAGGACACCGCTGATGACACCGATGAGGGTCACCTGGCGGCAAGTGCTCGTCAGAAAAGAGACTGGAAAGCGACTCCTTGCTCTCCCTTTTGTGCCATCCTCTTTCAAAAAAAGTCACTATGCTCAGCCCACATGCGGGGAGTGAGAGCTACACCCCTTTCCTTAAGGGCTGAGCGTCCGCAGAAATTACTTGGCATTCTGCACTGGGAGTTTGTGTCTCTCCACCATGTGTTTATGGATTCAGTCATTTATGTCCATGAGTGTGGACTTGTGGATGTGGGAAGTAAAAGTTCCTCTTCAAAGTTTCCTTGCTTGTTAAAGAATATTTTTTTTTTGGCCAGGGCGGGGGGGCTCACGCCTGTAATCCCAGCACTTTGGGAGGCCGAGGCGGGTGGATCACGAGGTCAAGAGATCGAGACCATCCTGGTCAACATGGTGAAACGCCGTCTCTACTAAAAATACAAAAATTAGCTGGGCATGGTGGCGCGTGCCTGTAGTCCCAGCTACTGGGGAGGCTGAGGCAGGAGAATTGCCTGAACCCAGGAGGTGGAGGCTGCGGTGAGCCGAGATCACGCCATTGCACTCCAGCCTAGGTAACAAGAGTGAAACTCCATCTCAAAAAAAAAAAAAAAAAAAGAATTTTTTTTTTTTTTGAGACAGAGTCTCGCTCCATCATCAGGTGCCAGGCTGGAGTGCAGTTGTGCAATCTGAACTCACTGCAAACTCCGCCTCCCAGGTTCAAGCAATTCTCCTGCCTCAGCCTCCCAAGTAGCTGGGACTACAGGCGTGCACCACCATGCCCAGCTAATTTTTGTATTTTTAGTAGAGACAGGGTTTCACCATGTTGGCCAGGATGGTCTCGATCTCTTGACCTCATGATCTGCCTGCCTCAGCCTCCCAAAGTGCTGGGATGACAGGTGTGAGCCACCGCGCCCGGCCAAGAATAAATTTGCTAATCACACTCTGTTAAGCCCTATTCTACGTAGCTGTTAAACTTGCCGTGCTTGCGGGCACGTAGTACATTCTTGTCCTTGTACTTTAACCAAGATGTCTGTGCTGGGCGTGCTCACAGGCATGTCCCAACTCTCCATGGCTTTTACCTGTTTAGAAAAGTGTTAAGTTGTTAGCCAATCAGGTTTTAGTTTAGACTGTGAAGTCTGGCTCCAGCCAACAGAGATCAGACACAGCAGTGAGGACGACCCCAAAGGTGTAAGGGATAAACATGTCTGCTTTTCCTTTGTTCACTGTACTCTCCTGGGAAGATGGCTGGCGAGGATACCCTTCCTGCAGTCCAGGAAGTAAAAGTTGCTTTGCTGAGAGATCCTTTGTCTCCGTGCTGATTCTTCTGTGCAGCACCGAGCATCTGTTTCCGACAGTGGGTATTTACTCTACGCTTTGTGTTCTAATCCAATACTGCATGATTTCTTCTGCTGCAGCTCACACGTTCCTGCTTTGGCCACCCGGAACTCTTCCGGTCGGCGCCCATGTCCCTCTGACAGGCCCTCATTGTTTGGCTTTGTTTTTAATATTTTTTTCAGCACTTCTTTACTTTTACTTGCTGGTTCTGCGAGATGTTCCTGTCCTAGAATCAGCCATTTCTCCAAGGAGCCTGGTCCTTTTACTGGAGAAGGGCGTTAGAAACCAAGACCTGGGCACCAGGGTGTCCACTGCTGCTGGGAGGCCTTGGTTCCTTTGTGTCTATCTCGGCAGACAGAGCAAGAAAGTCATGTGTGCTTCCTAACCTGTGCACAGACACACGTCTGTCTGCAAGGGTCCTCCTGAGCGAACACTGAGGCAGCTCTCGGCCAGAGTGCTGGCCCTGAACGCCACCTGCTCTCCAGCCACACTCTGTACCCGAGCAGCGGGCTCAGCTCCCCTGGTGAGATCACTGCTCTCCACTCTTCAGTGGGAGCTCAACCCTGGTGTGACCTTCCTGGGCTTCACAAAGCAACGCTCACTGCAATTCTCACCCGGGCCACGGGGGAGACTGAGGCTGGGGAGGGAAGTGCTTTTGCCCACGGTCCTCCAATGGGCATGGCCCTCAGGCCTGGTTTTCTAACCTTCACACTGCAGGAGGTGGGGTTCCGCTGCCCCCCAAGATGGGCTGGGCCAGGTTTTGGCAGCTGCCGTTGCACGGACAGGGGAGGATGAAGGCCCTGCCTGGCCAGCTTCCCCCAAGGATGGACTCCCTGTTCTTCAGGGACCCTGGGACCTGTCTCTCTGTCGCCGAAACAGGCTCTGCTGCATCAGTGTCACCTGCTGAGGGCAGCAGGGAGGCATGTGGATCCTCAGGGGTCCAGCCCCAGGGGCCCGGTGTTTCAGTGCCTTCCTGCCCTGGTTGAGTAGATGAGAGTCCTCAGGACAGGCCTGGGCCAGAGGGAGAGGCACAAGGAGGGAGGGAGGAGGGATGGAGAGAGGGAGGAGAAAGGAAAGAGGGAGAGAGGGAAGGGAAAGGAAAGAGGGAGGGAGGGAGAAGGAAGGAGGGAGGAAGGGGGAAGGAAGGAGGGAGGGAGAAGGAAGGAAGGAGGGAGGGAGGGGGAAGGAAGGAGGGAGGGGGAAGGAAGAAAGGGGGAAAGATGGGAGGGGAAAGAGGGAGGAAGCAGGAGGGAGGGAATGGAGAAGAAAGGAGGAAGGAGGGAGGAAAGAAGGAGGGAAAAGAGGAAGGAAAGGGGGAAGGAAGGAGGGGGGAAAGGGGAGAAAGCAGGGGGAGGAAGGAGGGAGGGAAGGGTGAAGATGGAGGGAGAAAGGAGGGAAGGAGGAAGGAAGAAAGAGGGAAGGAGGGAGGGAGGGGGAAAGAGGAGGGAGGAAGGAAGTAGGAAGGGAGGGGAAAGGAGGGAGGGAAGGGGAAGGAGGGAGGGAGGGGAAAGGAGGGAGGGGGGAAGGAGGGAGGGAGGGGAAAGGAGGGAGGGGGAAGGAAGGGAGACCACTGAGTCCTCTCTCGGTGCTTCCCCAATGCCCCCACTGACCCACACAGGGGTCTCTGCTCTGCCCTTGGACCTCAAGGGCTCCACTGCTCACCTTGGAAGGCACCGTGGCACCTGACCTCCCCCATCCCCCATAGTGGGCAAGAGCCATGATGCCACCTCCTGGCCCCCAGGCCCTGGAACCTAGGCCCACAGTCCTGGCCTTGCCCAGAGGTGGATCCAGGTCAAATCTCCAAGGGTTCCTGCTGCCCACCCTTCGTCCCAGGAGCAAAGGACTGAGTCTTCCCGGCCCCTCCGCCATGCCCTGCATTAGCAGCCGCTGTAAAGCATTTTCTCGGTGGCCAAGGCCCTGGTCACAACAGCCCTGGAAAGTAGGGAGTGTGTCCTCATTGTGGAGATGGAGAGCTGGGACTCAGAGAGGGCAGGACCCACCCCCTCCCTCCCTGCCACTCCGCCCTCACCTTCCCGCCCCGCCCCGCCCCGCCCCTGCTGCAGGCCAAGCCCACCTGCCACCCAGTAGTAGCGCTCTGTGCCCAGCTTCCCACACAGCTGACCGCCAGGCACCTGGGTGAAACTCGGATGAAGCTGGCTCCTGCCTGGACTGCCTGTTGCAGTGAGCAGGGGTGTGACTGGGCGGGGGAGTTCCCCGGGTGATTCTAACTCAGGAATCAGCCCCGGGGGCTGCCGGAGCCACTGTGGCCCCCACGGGACTGGAGGTGCCAGAAGGGACCGGAGCACCGCGCTGTCCCAGCATCGCCAGCAGGGGGCAGCGCTGCCTCATGCCACGGGCACCGCCACGGGCACGGTGCATCTGTCCTTGGGGCCAGCACATGCTGACGGCCTTGGGTTATAACCCAGGGGGTGGGATGGGACCTGGTCCTGCCTTGGGCTCCCTTTGGGCAAGCTCCTTCCTCCCAGGGGCTCTGCGAGGGTAAGGACGCTCTCTGGGGACTGCGGGTTCCCTAGGGGCATCTGTGCAGAGGGCAGAAGGGCAGGTGGAAAGAGCCACACTCCAGGGCTGGCCTGCCCCGATGCTGAGTCCCTGCCGGGGGAGGGGGGGCAGGTGTGCCCCTCGGAGAATCCGGGGCCTGGGACGCAGGCACTACGTGGCCCTTCCCGACGCCTCCACACCCCAGCCCCTCCCTCCTGAGGCTCCCGAGGCTTCCCTGACCTCCTCTGGCCACCCAGGTGCGGATGTCCTTGGGCACAGCAATGGCCCCCTCCTCCTCCCTAAGTGTGCACTGCCTGTACCGGGGTCTCTGTGAGGGGCTGCTCTGTTCTCCCAGGATGCGCCCCATTCCCCACACGTGCCCTTCCTCCCATCACGCTGTCTGCTGGCCAACGGTAGAGACAGCAGCACGGGGAGCTCAGTAACACCCATCCAAGAGCCATGTGTCCCTGCCCCCACCGCAGGTGCCTAAGCCCCGCCCTCACAGGCCTCTCAGTTCACAGCCCCCCAGCCCACACTGGCTGTCACCGCCTGAGCGTGCTGGTGATGAACTTATCAGGCCCAGCATCTCTGGTCCCGAGAGACTTCCCTGGCCAGGAGTCGCCATGGCAACCAGATGCCGCAGGGAGGCCCAAGGCTGGGGTGTCCTGCGATGCCATGCCAGCCGGCAGCCTGGAGCTTCTGCCTGGCTGGTGTGAGCACAGGGTGGCGTTCATGTCCCTGCAGGGACACCAAACTCCCCCACCACGCTCACCCCAGGAAGTCCCGTGTAGTTCCCTGCCCCATTATTAAAACCAGCACCAAGGCCCTGGGAACCCATGAGGAAGCTTCCTCTTCCTGGGGTTCTCCTGGAGCCCCAAGGGGTCCGTCTCCTGCACCCACACACCTGAGCTTTCCCCTTTTGTCCCTGCACCATGGTCTAAGAACTCTGAGGGCTCCCTCACTCACCCTGAAGACAGGTGCCCAGCGTCCAGGGGGCCACCAGGGCACAGAGCCAGCTTCCAACCTGTGTTGCTGTCTCACACAGCAGCGCTCAGCCATGTGGCCATGCCCACAGCAGGACGGGAGGCCCTGCAACATGGAGCCCACATTCCAGTTCCCAAGGCCCCAGGGCCAACCCCCTTTCCAGACCACAGAAGGGTCCCACCTGCTTTATGTGTACAAGATTGTCTACAGGGAGCCTGGGTGGGCCAGGCCCCCCAGGCCAGATCGGCAGAGGGCTGTGGGGCACAGAGGAAGCGGGTGGGTACTTCCAGGACTCTGCCCTCCCTCAGGGTCCATTCTCACTTGGGGCCCTCTGGAGAAGCCCAGGCTGGTCTTGGTGGGCAGAGCCAAGGCCCTGGCAGCGGAGGGCGTGCAACACCTGGGGAGGCTCCTCACTGGGACCTTCAGCGGCTCCTAAGATGGCAAAGTGTGTCCAGCCTCCTGTGGCACCAACCATTCACAGCTGGGGCTTAGGGAGGGGCCGAGTTTCAGGGCACAGCCGCTGCTCCCAGGAAGAGGGAGAACGTTGCCGTGGCGTCCTGACTCCAGCAAGGGAGGCTGACTCAGCCCTGCCACCAACAACCCCCACTGCTCTGCAGACCCCTCCAGGGCGGAGCACAAGTGTGATGTTCATGAGTGGGAGTCAGTGTGTGCACAGGAGTGTGTATGGGTGTGTTTTCACGAGGATGTATGGGTGTGTTCAAGGATGTGTGTGCACGAGCATGTATGGGTGTGTGCAAGGGTGTATATGTGCACATGAGTGTGTATGGGTGTGTGCAAGGGTGTGTGTGTACACATGAGAGGGTGTATGGGTGTGTGCACATGAGAGCATGTATGGGTGTGTGTGCAAGGGTGTGTGTGTACACATGAGGGTGTATGGGTGTGTGCAAGGGTGTATGAGCATGCACATGAGAGCGTGTATGGGTATGTGTGCAAAGGTGTATGTCACGAGCGTGTATGGGTGTATGTGCAAGGGTGTATGTGTACACATGAGCGTGTATAAGTGCACGCAAAGGTATGTGTGTGCACATGAGAGCCTGTATGGGGGTGTGTGCGAGGGTGAGTGTGCACGAGTGTGTATGGGTGTGTGCAAGGGTGTATGTGCGCACATGAAAGCGTGTGTGTGCAAGGGTGTGAGTGTGCACATGAGCGTGTATGGGTGTGTGCAAGGGTGTATGAGCGCACATGAGCATGTATGGGTGTGTGCAAGGGTGTGTGTACACATGACAGCGTGTGTGGGTGGGTGTGCAAGGGTGTAGGAGTGTGCACATGAGAGCATGTATGGGTGTGTGCAGGGGAGTGTGTATGGATATGCATGCGGATTGAGCATGGGCGTGCATGCCAAAGTGTGCGTGTGAGCGTGTGAATGTATGTGTCCATGTGTATGAATGGGTTTGAGGGTGCACGTGAGCATGTCTGCCTGTGTGAGTATGCAAGTGTGTAAATGCATGTGTGTCCTTCAGGCAGCAGGCCGTTCCATCTTGAGTCTCACCTGGGAGTCACCCCTGCTCTGGACACAGGTCACACTGCCCTGTGCCCACCACCACAGGGCAGGACCTGGACCCTCGAGGCCCCACTCCCCATCTTCAGTGTGTCTGGTGCCTCCCGGGGAGGGTGCCCAGCTGGACACAGGTGCATGAGAGGGTTCAAGACTAGACCCAGACAGCATGGAGACAGAGGGCACTTATCACAGGAGACGTGCATACGGGGCAGCATTAACCTGTTATTATTGGAGCCATTGGGTGACATCATGTGTTCCCTCAGCCTCCGGGTGCACCTCCTGCTGACCTGGGCCAGCATGGCTGCAGAGGCATGTGTCTCTGGCAGCCCGGGGCGGACAGGTGAGAATACTCGGGCTGTGCAGGCGCCCACAGGCCCGGTGCCCCTGGCTGCTGACAGGCGCCCTCATGGAGGCCCCGGTTCCCGGCCCCTGGGAGGAGCAGCAGAGCCCAGCGAGCAGGGACAGAACTCTTCAGAGCACGGCCCACAGGACCTGGTGGGGAGGAGGGTGGGCTGGTGGGGGCTGACCACAGGCCCTCCCGCTCCAAACAAAAAAGTCCTCAGGCAGAACAAACAAGAACTGAACGGCGATGTATTTTAAACACTCATATTTTGTTTCTTCTCTCACGTGTCTCCCTTTGGGTGTTTCTTTTCCACAATTCTATGCCACTGTCCATCAGGCCCCAGCACCTGCGGCCGCCACGTTTCAGACGATCGCATGGGGAAGCCGTTTCAGTCACGGCCACAGGACACAACAGAGCAAGGCTTTAAAAATTACTCAAAAGGGGAAGAAAACCCTTGAAAGCCTCAGGCCCACCCTCCCGTCCCCAAGGAAGATGCCCCCAGTGGTGGTTTCCTCCCAAGCCTCGCCGCTGTCACAGGGGCCCTCTCCTCTGCCACCGCCTGCCCTGGCGTCTCTCGGAGGAAGCGTTCACATCAATCTCTAGAAGCAGAAACAAAACAGTCCCAGCCCTCCCCCCGCCATATCCAAGTATACATGAGGGATAAAATTACATTTGTACAAAAATAGATTTTTTTTTTTTTACCTTTCCAGAAGCTTTAGACATTTTCTCCTATCGTTACTCTCTTATGTATCCGTCATCCTCTCTAAAGTATTAGCTATGCGTCCCAGCTAAGGCATTGCTAAGGATTGGGAACGGCTAAAGCTGTCTGCTCCAAAGCATCTTAAAATAGATGCATCTCCTGCCTTGAGATATTCATTCGAACCCGGATTTCACCAAAGGAGGGTCCTTATGTACTTGCTTACACTAAGCAAATTTATAGGAAAACGGGAAACGTCTTGATTAAAAATAAACATGAAACATTGGTAACTGCTCCGCCTCTCCGTGGCCCTGGTGCGCGGCTCTCTCCACACGTCTGTACAGCACATACATGTTACACCACACACCTGTATGGATGGGCACCAGGTGACACCCTGAGCACGGCAGGGACGTCAGCCGGCCACCCACAGGCTGCACACACTGGCCAGGCCCTCCTGGGTGCCCCACGGGGAAAGGCTCAGGGTCTTCTCCAGCACGGCCATTAGGCCGCCAGCCCGGAATTCTTGGGGAACACCGTGACTTGGAACACCGAAGGTCAGGGCTGTCTTTCCCAGAGCCCGTGTGCTTCCAGGGTGCAGAGGACCGGTGGCTGACACAGGCCCCAGGGTGGAGGGTCCCAGCAGGCCAGCTTCCAGAACACACCCGACGAAGCCTAGGGTGGCCCAGCTCTGCGGCATCTTCACTCCTCAGCCTCAGGAGCCCCATCGGAAGGCAAAGCAAGGAGGTGACCAGCTGAGGAGCTCGCCTGAAGGCGCCGGGGTGCCCTTGTGGCCCAGGAAGCAGCCACTGCGAAGCGGGGGCCTGTGGGGAAGCCGCTTCATCCAGCCGGGCCAAGCCGGGGACAGGCACAGGTGGCTAATGAGCTGATGTTAGTGCTATCTTTAGAAAATTAAAGATTGTCCCACCAAAATAATAATTACCAAAAAATCACCTTAATTGAACCAGATTGGTAATACTACTGCAGGTCTGGATAAATAGAAACTCTACCTCTCCACTGAGTAACGAGCCACACTCCTCACGCGTGACCTTTCCAAACCAACAGCACTGGTTGTACAAGGCTGATGAGAAGGGGCAGGAAGGCTGCAGGAAGAACCCAGGCCACGTGGGCTGGGGGGAAGGCTGCAGGAAGAACCCAGGCCACGAGGGCTGGTGGAGAAGGCTGCAGGGGCCAGGGAGGCCAGGGTTCTGCTTTCAGGGGTTGGCAGCCCGGGGCGGGCCTCAGTGCTTTACAGCCAGCCAGCCAGAGCTGGAAACGGCAAGACTGCCAAGAAGCAGCCGAGCCCCCGAAAACGAGGCCCCGGCCCTGGGCTTCTTCCTCTGGAGCCGCGGGCATTCCCAAGTGTCGGGGTGCACACGGATGGGCACTGGCTGCAGAAGGCACCGGGTGTTGGTATGGGGTCTCTCACACTCCCACCATTGGGCCCCAGAGCACCCGGCAGTGCCTGGGAGGGACCCAGCTGGCCAGGGGCCTGTTACAGGTGTGAGGCTCGCCACTCTGCCTCAGGATGGTGGCTGGACAGAGGGCACCTCTGGGGATCCACGCCACTAAAAGGCGGGGGTGGAGGGGGGCGGGAATGAGAGGCTTCTGGAATCTCTGAACAGTCTCTGTCTCGGGCAGACTCAGCTGCAGGCTCCACCCAGTCCCTCAGCTCAGCTCTGGCTGGAAGCTCCAGGAAGGCAAAGAATGGACACTCCTCCCAACCAAGGCTGGAACGCTGCCCCTGAGCCACTGCCTCCCGGCCCAACCCCCCAGGCAGCTCCCCTCCCCACCGAGGAGCCCCTGCTGGGGCAGCCCACACTCCCCTGCTCCAGGTGGGGAAAGCCTTTGGAGAAGACGCCTACTCCCCCGCTCCATTCCTAGACTGCTGCTGGGAAGACAAGGCCCCCTCCTGCATCCCCCCACCCATCTGCTGTTCAGGCACCTGCTACTGACAAAGGCTGGGTCCACGGGACTGAGGCGTGAACAGGAAAAGGACTCAGGCCAAAGGAAGGGCCTTCCAGTGCAAAAGAGGCGAGTTCAACCTGAGAGAGCCCTGCACCACTGGACGGGGGAGAACCTGGGGGTGGAGCGCCGGGCCACACGGGGCTGAGTCGGGGAGGCCCTCAGCCCCCCACCTTCAACCGGAGCGGGCGTTCAGTGAGGCTCCCAAGTAAGGCTCTGGGTGAGCACGCTGTCTCTGGACACCACCGGGCTGGGTGGTCCCACCAGGGCCTGCGTGTGGCCCAGGACCAAGGGCACTACGACTCAGGGTTCTCAGGTTCCAAGTCTTAGACACACTGGTAGCGGAGAGAAGGCCTGAGTGAGGGTCCCACCAATGCCCCTGCAGAGCCGCTCTAGGCCACGAGGCCCCAGTTCCTGAACCCCTCTCTCCAGGCCACCTGCCCCCTCCCCTCCCGTCCACGCGGGCCTCACAGACGGCTGCAGGACAGCAGGGCCCTGTGCTTCCAGCAAGGCCAGGGACGTGGTGATGCCCCACCCTGCCCAGCCAGGGCCAGCTCCGCAGGAACCAAGGACAGGCCTCGCCCACCTGGCAGAGCGAAGAGAAGACTCAGGCTGGGGACGGACCGAGGCACTCCGGTCTCAACAGGAAGGGGGAGTCTGAAGCCAGGACACCAAGGCAGAGAGAAGACCGGGGGGGTGAGTGACACCCGTCCCTGCAGCCTGGAGGCGGCCCCGAAACCCTGCACGGAGGTCGGCTCATATTCTCGTTGGCTCGAGGGCAACACCGCGAGTTATCTTTGGAAAAAGACGCTGCTTTGCCTTCACTCACAGCACAGGGCAGCCCGCTGGCCCCTCTCGTCCCCGAGGCAGCTGAGGTCTTGGCTGATGACACGCCAGCCTGTGCCCCCAGCTGTCCCCTCCTCCTGGTTAGGGGGAGCTGTCATGGGCAGGCGGGGCACCGGTAGTCAGAGCAGGCGAAGACGTCACTCCAGACAGGAGGGCCACACGGGAATTCTGAAAACCAGCAACGATCAACAGCAATGGAAACCGAGGCCCCATTCCCAACTCCTGCAGCTCCAGGGCCCGGAGCCGGGAGACCCCTGTGAGCCACCCAAGCCCCATGGGGTGTGGCAGGATGTCCTGAGAGCCCGGTGGGGAGGCGCCTGGCCGGGCTAACTCTAGTTCTTGCCACTCAGGCTGCCGCCTCAGGAAAGCCACTGCCCTGGGCCACAGACAAGTAGTAACAGAAAGAAGGAGGTGACAACACATCTCTTAGGCAGAGCAGTGACAGGCTGCACCCCAAAGTCCAAACAGGCCAGGCAGAGAAGGGCAGGGACAGGGCTCAGGCTGAGAAGAGCAGCTGCGTCCAGGCGGGGTGGCCGGACCGGGCGGGCGCGAAGGACGGTCCCGCAGGCCTAAGTCATTTGGTGTGGGGCTTCCAGCATCTCCATGAGGAAGGTGTCGATGGGCGTGTCCCCAATGAGCTTGAAGAAGAAGAGATGTTCCAGGCACTTGAGCCCAATGGAGCGCAGAGCCGGCAGGCGGAGCAAGAGCTTGGCAAACCTGCAGGGAAGGGGTCCAGTGAGGGCCGGGCAAGGGGCATGGGCAGTCCTGCCGTGGCAACTGGAGGCCTCCCTGGGGACGGGGCTGTGTCTGACAGCCCAACCCCCCTGAAGCTGGTCTGTAGCCCAGGGCCTGCCTGTGCCAAGCCCCCAGAAGGAAGGAGGGGAGGCCAAAAGGAATCAGGCGGCAGCAGCCAGATCCAGGAGAGTGAAGGGAGATCCCCAGGGCCGGGGCCGGGGCCGAAGACAGAGAGGAGGGGCGGGGCCAGACAGCGGCGGGTGGGGGCCGCTGAAGAGCTTCAGTAAAGGAGTTAACCACTGTGGGCAGCTGGGTAGCTCACACTTGTCATCTCAGCACTTTGAGAGGCCAAGGTGGGAGGACAGCTGGAGCCCAGGAGTTCGAGACCAGCCTGGGCGACACAGTGAGACCGTGTGTCTACACAACAGAAAGAGAAAGAAAGTAGCTGGGCGTGGCGGTGCACGCCTGCAGGGAGGCCCGCTTGAGAGCCGGCGGTGGAGGCTGCAGTGAACTACCACGTCACCACTGCACTCCAGCCTGGGCCACAGAGCAAGACTGTGTCCTAAAAAACGAAAAAGTGTGGGCCGTGGGGACCATCAGTGGGATTTGCAGCAGGGGAGAGCTGCAGGAGTGGACGTGTCAGCGATGCCTCTGGCCACTGCAGCCGTCCCAGCCAGACAGCTGGTGAGTGGCAGGAACGGGCTGGGTGCTGGATGGGCAACCAAGAAGGCAAAGGGCATGGGGGGTGGTGTTCAGGCTGTGCCCCCACTGCAGGGGGAGCCAGGCCTGACCCGGGAGCCGCATGCCAGGCAAGCCCCTTCCCATAAAACGTCAGCACCCCACCACACCTCCCCACCACACCTCGTGCAGGGCGGCGGGCCCCAGACCAAGGGCCACCTCTTCAACAGAAACAGCTGTGCCGACGTTGGGCACAGCATGGTCAGGGAAGGCTGGCGGGGAGGGAAGGACCATGGGTTGCTCCTCAGGGCCCGGCCCACCCCTGGGGAGTTTCCTGGGGCAGGGACCAGTGCGGAGGCAGGGGAGAAGTCTGAGGCTCTGGGAAGAGGTGCAGAGAGCCAGGCACAAGGTCAGCAGCTGCCACAGAGGACAGGGTGCCGTGGTGACGGCGTCAGGTGTCCCTCCCAGCTGCCCATGTCTGCCCCAGGGCCCCTGTGCACCGCCTGGGTCTCTCCACGCAGCCCCACCAGGGGCTGCAGAACCTCATTAATTATTAACGAAGTCTTTATTTCGGGGAAAAGCTCTGTGGTTGGCTGCCTCACAGTTCTTGTTTTAAAGGCAAAAACAGCGCAGAGGCTGGAGTGGGGCCAGAGAACAAGCTGTTTTCTGCTGAGCTGGCGAGATGGGCCACGGCAGAAAGCCAGGAAAAACAAGCCGCCTGCCACCCCCTCCTGTCCTCGTCCTCGGGGAAGTTTCACTTTAAACCCAGCCAGATGAGGGCCGAGCAGGCATCAGGGACACGGTTAACCATGTACGTGCCGGTGGCGCCAGGGCCTGGGTGTCCTACGGGTCTGGGGGCCCCCCTCACCCTACCCCTCGCCCACAGTCTGAGGATCAAGGCCACGAGAAGCCTTTTTAGAGAGAAGGGGCAGAATGTGGACAGCTGACTCTGAATCCCAGGAATCCACAAGTTTCTCTTCCTGGACACCTACTGCTCACCCAGCAACGTGGACTCAGAGATGAGAGGCTCCCAGCCCTTCTGGGGCCCTCTGTCAGGCGTGGGGGGAATGAACTCCTCAAGGGGGCCATGACCACCTATTCTGTACACACTCGTAGAGAACGTTGATTATGTGTGGACATCAGGCCATCTAGGCTACACATGCTTGTGAAGTACCTACTGTGTGCTGGTGTCGCCTGGCCTCTGGTGGTCCTGCTTGGCAGGGGAGTGGGTGGGGGGTGAAGCACAGCCTGCATCTACCTACTCGAGAAAGACAAGCACCTACTACACGCCAGGTCCGAGGTAATCCTTCCGGCAGGGATACACACAGTATGAACCTGTGGGTCACACCTGCCACGGCCCACTGGCCGGGAGAGGCTGCCACCTTCTCGTTCACATAAAACAGTCTTGCAGAGGGTGGGGGCTCTGGAGACAAGAGCCCGGGTCTGGGGTCTGCGGGGGGCGGGGCCCACCTTCCCGGCTGCTCTGGGTACTTCTGTTTGCAGTAGGCCTCCAGGGACGCGTAGACCTTCTCCCTCAGCGCCTCCACCTCGGCTGGGTTCGAGAGCCCCTTGGAGTCTGAAAGGAGGAGAGGCCGCAGGTCAGAACCCTCAGCTGGGGCGCGTCCCGGGCACCTGCCCCCAGGACCCGGGCCTGCGTGGGGTCTCCCAGGCTGCCCCGATACAGGCAGAGCAGGTGGTGTGAGCGATGCCACAGGACACGACCCCAGGGCCCAACGGCAGGGGGCGACTGTGGAACCCGAGGCCAGGCCAGGCTGCTCTGGGCCCAAGCCCGGCTCTGCCGCTTGCCAGCCATGTGACCTTGGGTCAATCATTCGCCCTCCAGAGACTCGTGTCCGGAACCTGCTGCCTTCCAGCTGCTGCAGGGACTGACAATGGACGCCTCTGTTACCCTTGGGTCCCAGCCCCATAATACAGATGGGAGCCACCAATGCCGCCCCAGGAGCACCCGGAGCCTGCGGAAACCCACCCTCAGGATGCTGGAGAGCGCTGAGCTCAGGCCCCGGGGTCACGAGCCTAGAGCAAACAGTCTGGGATTGCAGCCACCAACACCTCCAAGGCCCAGGGACCCCCGTGAGTGCCACTTTGGCCCGGGTCCTGGGGCTCCTTGGCAACGTGTCTGGCTCCCCCGGCTGCCTCAGCTCCAGCCAGGCTTCTCACCCTCCCTGCAAGCCTGTGCCCAGGCCCTGCTCATGCCAGTCAATGCTCATGTCTCCTCACCCTCCCTACAAGCCCAGGCCTAGGTCCTGCTGGTATCCCAACTCTGGCAATCAGGCCACACGGGACCTGAGTGGGGATTCCTGGGGCCAGGTATGACTCAGCCTCCATGCTGACAGGATTATATGCCTGGGGACACCTGCTGGTGGGCGTGACCCTCTGAACCTGGAGCCCTGGGCGGGCAGGCCCTACCCAGCAGCCTGAAGGAGCCCTCCCATGCACGGCAGGATGCCAGGCAAACAGGCATGTGTTAGCACTTGCTGGGTGAAGGACTAACACTTAGGAGGCTTTTAGAGCAGAGAACCCAGAGTCTGGAGAAGGGCAGCACTGTCGGCCAAGAGGCCTGCGCCCACCCCAGGCCCCCAGCCCCAAGTCCCCAGCCCTGCTGTCCTCAACCGCAGGGGCCCAGCCCCGGAAGCACCCTGGACCCGAGGCTCAGGGATGAGGCTGGTCCCCTCCAGAACACCCGGCAGACCTGACCCATCCCGATCGCCAGCCTGCAGGGCCTGGAGCTCCTGAACTTGAGCACCGGAAGGTCACACCACAGCCGGCCACTGCAGAGTCTGGATTCCCACGCACAATGGTGGACACTGCCAAGGCAGAGCCCAGAGGCACTACCAAGCCCCTGAAAACAAGTGCCTTGCTGGGCCCCCTGTGAGCAGAAGGCAGAGCAGCCCCAGAAAAGTGGCCACACTGGCTGGGACGGGAACCCGCTGAGCTCAGGGAGGGTGGGAGCTGGCCCCACGCGCAGCCACAGCAAGAGGTGCGGACCGGAGGCGGCCCAGGTGCCCCCGCCCCACCGGAGAACGGGGCCAGGAGCCGCGAGGCAGGAAGGCCATACCGGGGTTGAAGAGGACGATGGCGCGCAGGCAGCCCAGCTCCGTCTTGTCCATCTGCATGTCCCGCATCTTGGACACAAGCTCCGTCAGCACCCTGCAGCAGAGGGCAGACACCCCATCCCCGTTAGGCCGTGGCCCTCACCAGGGCCCCACCCCAGACACCCAAGGCCTCTGGGAGCCCAGTGTGGCCCAAGGGTGGCTGAGATGGGCCAAGCCAAGGCACGAGCTGCCAGACAGCCAGAGCGGGAGTGGGCAGGAACCCAGGCCCAAGTGCCACCTCTGCCAGGTCTGCCCAGCCCTGCCCAGAGGGTGGGCTTCTCTCCTTTTCCTCTAGGGTCTGTCTGTGAAGCTTTATTCTGGGAACCTAGATGCTAAGGAAGGGCCTCGTGACAGCTAAGCCGAGGTGAGCCAGGGCGGCACTTGGGGCAGGGTCCACTCCTGAGCCCAGCGAGACCCACCGCTGTCCCTCCTCAGCTGCGGACCCAGCACCGCCTGAGGCAAAGCCTCGGCCCGTGGCACAGCCCCAGTGCTCCCTTCACTCCAGAGAGAGCTTTCCCCAGGACCTGGTCTCCCTGGGTGGGGGCTGCCAGAGGGAAGCATTTCCACTTCTTGTCACTAGAGAAAAAAACCCACCAACTCCCTCCCCAAAGCCTCTGGGGACATTCTCAGATGGGACTCAGCTGCCCGCCCCTGCAGCTAGACTCCGAATCCCACCGGCCTCTCTGCAGTGTCCTGGGCCCCCTAGCCTCAGCAGCCCGCCCAGCAACTCCAAAGCTGGACTGCTGACCAGGAAGTGAGGGTGGGCCACGGCGGGGAAAGGGAGATGGCCGGGTGGGGCCTAGAGGGCCGCCTAAGGAGTCTGGGCGTTCCCCTGTGGGCCAAGGGGGCCCCTGAGGGTCTACAGAAGGGGGAGTGCCCTGGCTGGTTCCTCGGAGATCTGAGGGAGCCTGGAGGATAGAGGGGGACAGAACAGGAGCTGGGAGGGACCCCAATGTCTGCTCTGAGGCAGGGGCACACACTGCAGCGGACACGGAAAAGCTCTGGGCCACCAAGGGCAAAGACTGTATTCCACTCGCACAAAAGGCAAGGAAACGCGGGGCTCTGTCGTCACTGCTCTGGGGCCCCAGAGAATGTAACCCCAAGGCCTCTGTCACCTCTCCAACAGCCAAACAAAGGAGCTGTCAGCTAGACGGTGGCTGGGGCTTCACTTCCCTAAGCCGCATCCCCAGTACCCCTCTAAAGAAGCTCCTGTGGGCAATAAACATGGCACCCTGCAGCCCCCGTGAGGACTCTCCTGTATGCTTTCTTAAAGGCCCTGAGAAGTCCTGCAGCAAGCCCCTGTAGCACACAATTTAAACTAGCATTTCCCCACCGTCTGCGGCCACAAACGCTTTTGCACACCCGCAGGACTTGGGGACCTGAACTGCCCCATGGGGCACTGCTGTTGGTGCATTCATTCCCCTGTGAGTGCCAAGGCCTGGCCTCTGCCCACCTCTAACGTCAGGGCTCTCATGCTCAGAGGCCACCTTCTCCAGGCAGCCTGCTCCTCCCCTCTCACTGCTCCTGTGCTGTAGACCCCTGCCCAAGGGACCCTCCAACGCCCCTCGCCAGCCTTCCTGCCCCAGCTGGCTGAGCTGACATCCAGTCCCCGGGAGGCCCAGTCTGGGTGGGCTCCCTGAGCCCGTGGAGAAAGACTGCAGAGACAGGGAAAAGGAAGCTCCTGTCCACCTCGCCCAAAGGACCGTCGTGGGCCAGCGCTCCAGGAGGGCACCACGAATGGACACAGGCCACCAGGCCGGGACAAGGGTGTGCCCTCCAGGCAGCGCCGCCCCTCCAGGGTGGCCCTGAGAAGCAGCTGAGGTACGACTGGTGCTCCGCTGGCAGGTGTGAAGTGCGGTGGTCCCCACAGCCCTGCCTGCACGGGGATAGGCGCTGGAGCGCAGCAAGCCCTCCTGGGCTGCCCCAGCACGACCGTGCCAGCCCCAAACACCCTGCAACATGCCAGCCCCAAACAGCCTGCAACGTGCCAACCGGAATCAACAGTTCTACAAAACTGCATCTACGATCTAATCACTCCAAAAAGAAAGCAAGCTTCCTTCCCGCGGATAAATCCGTGGGATCGTGAAAAAGAAGAGCAGGAGGGAAACAGGCGAAGCGCTCCCTGTGGTCTAGATGCCCAGGGCTGGACTGGCACGGGGCTCCAAGCCACCTCCTCATGCTTTCTGTTTTCCACATGGGCACCCTCCATGACCTGAAATAATACTAGGCAGGTGGTGCACAGGGCCGAGGTGGCCGGACTCTGCTGGCCTGGCGGGCAGTGGAGGTGACCGAAGCACCATCGCCCCTCCTGGGACCACCCCCACCTGTCAAAGATGGCGCCCACCCCTGCGCTGTGGGCACTGTTCCGGTGGACGTGCAGCCCGGTGGCCAGGAGGATCCCGTCCTTCACGGCGATGGAGCGGTGGGAGAAGGAGGCGATGAGCAGCTCGTTCCAGCCTGGGGAGGAGGCACACGGTCACTCAGCTGTCCCCACGCCACAGGCCTCCCCACTTCCCAGGCCCTGCTGGGACTCCCCCCCAGAGGCAGCATGTCACAGACCCCTCCTGACAGGATGTGGAACCCCAATCCCATGAAGTGTCCACAGAAAAGAACTTCCTGAGAATGCCTCTTCCACAGTACACACCGGCACAGGAAAGGCACTGAGAAGTCCCACACCAAGTCCCTTGAGCTTTGCGGAACCCAGGAGCCCACAAACTCATGTGCCCACCAAAGCTTCCTCCTGTGCATGCAGGACACGCCTGCCACAGGGCACGTGGAAGAGCACCCAGGGATGTTCCCACAGCTGCCAGCAGGCTCCAGGAGCGCACTCCGGGAGATCCACAAGCACTGAGTGGAGTACCACCGAACAGCAGGTCGTCCACCTGAAGGCAGGTGCTCGAGAGCCCAGCCTCTTCTGGGGAGTTCCCGGGAGGCCGGCTAGAAAACAGCAGCCCCTCAACACGAGGCTCCAGTGCAGACAGACCAGAGCAGGCATGAGGGAGGAAGAGAGCCGCAACAGGGACCCTCGCACACATGCGTGTTACGGCTTTTGTGGCTCCTGTAGTCACGGTGACACGGTATCACCCGCAGTCAGAGAGTCACCTTTAGCACCTTCCGCACCCCTCGGGCACTCCAGAGGCTCCAGGCTCTGTGGTCGACACTGTGGTGAATTTCCCACCTAATCCCAACTATAATCCTGGAAGCTAGCATTAACCCTGTTTTACAGGGGGGAAACTGAGGCACGACAGTAAATGTCACCAAGAAGCTGGTGGAGAGCACCATGCCAGCACCGGCTCAGTCTGCCCGGCCTTCTGGCACATGCCCACCCCGTCATGGGGACCCCGAGGGCAGATGTCACCATCCGCATTCTCCCCAGTTCACAACTGGGTCATCCGCTGACACCAGGAGGGAGGTCTCACCCCCGAAGCCACCTAGCCCAGGTGTGCTGACACAGACCAGGCAGTGATGGTACCCAACTCGCCCCAGGCTGTGCCACCAAAATGAGGGCAGACGGTGGGTTCTCTGCCCATCACCGTGGGGGGATGCAGATGGCACCACGGGCAATCTGATGGAAATACCACCACAGACACAGGACTGGCACCTCCCCACCTGCCACGCATCCCCTCTCCCTGCTAGGCGGCAGCAGGCAGCCTATTGCGTTGGGAGGGTAAGAAGAGGGGGGTTGGGGCGGGGGGTTGGGAAACACACCCAGCCTCTGCACCAAGGCTGCAGGTTGCTGTGGCATCCGGGCTCAGCCACGCCGGCAGCCAAGGAGCTTCCACTCTGCACAGACACGTTTTCCTAACCGTAGAATCATTTTTTTCCCATGAAACATCTGTAGCACCACATTTGGGAGAACTCTGATCTAGAAGACCCCCTCAATCTGACGTGTGGGGAATCTGTGGCCCAGAGAGGAAAAGGGCTCTCCCTCCCTTCCCATACCAGGCCCAGTGTGGACAGAGCCTGAGGCCAAGGGCAGGGACCCAGGGGGCTGAAGATGAGAGCTGTGCTGGGGCAGAACCGGCCCCAAACCTAACCATACCTGGCCGGTCCCGCCCTCTTGAGCCTGCCTCTCTCCCCGGAATCCTCCAGCCCTGGGGGTTTACTTGACAGTGGCCACCTCCCTCCCACTGCCCCGAGAGCCAGTGAGGCCCCAGCAGGGAGGAGGTGGAGTCGCCTCTGAAACTCTGGCATCCCCAGGAGGGGCCTGGTGCGCAGCTGGGTTCAGAAGGTACTGCTGAGCCGAGGTGGGGCTCTCGGCATGGGATACATGTTGGGGGCCCAGACACAGACAGAACAGCGGGAGTCTCTCCCCACGCCCTCCGGCTCACCGGCGGCCTCTCAGCTCCCCTGTCCCCGTCCCTCCACCTGATGTCCTCACTAGGTATTTCTCCTCTCCTGCCCCACACACCTCTGTAAGCGGCCCTCCTCCGTCTCGGATGTAAGGGGAAACAGAGGAACTCACTTTACAGGAGGCTTTGGGGTGCGTGTTCACCTTCCCAAGCGCGCCATCGCAGTCCGAAGGAGAGATCGGAACCGGCGATGTGAGGGCGCGGATCGGCCACAGTTCTTAATGGCTCAGGGCATGCTGGCCTTTCAGGTGGACCTCAGTGACGCGGGAGACACCAGGTCTTACTCCAGGCTCCGAGCTCAGGGCAAACAAGGAGTCTGGCCTGGGGCTGCTCGCTTGGTCACTACATCCTCCACCTCAAGAGGCTGGCCCTGCCCGAGGAGCTAATGCCCACAGACCCCTCACGGCCCTGCCCACATGCCCGGGGCCTCCCAGCCAGAACAGTGGCCTCTGCCGGGGTGCAGGATGCCTGGAACCCCACTCAAGAGCACAGACTCTCTGGACCCCTCCACCCACGGCTCCCAGGGCTGGATAGCACTTCCAGTAGGAAGTGCACAGAGTCGAGGGTCAGGTGGGGAAGCCAGGGCCTCGGGCTGGCTCACCGGGTTCCCGTCTCACCTCTGAGCCATCACTTCCATGGCATAGGGGGCAGTGAGAACCGCTATGCCTGATTGTCTGGAGAGTTAAATGAGTCCACACCCAGGAGGCAGTGCAGGGCCCCTCAGGGTCACGGCTGCCTTACCCATGGGGCTCATGATGGGGACCCCCTCCCAGGGCGGCCGTGACCAGAAGAACCCAGCCTGGCTTCCTGTGTCCCCAGACAGGAGATGTGGGCAGCATTAACAAGACCAGAGGAGTAAAGTGGTGTGCTGTCCCCACAGGGGACCTTGGGCTGCCACAAAAGCCTGGCCTCTCCCTCCCTCCCGGCCCAGCAAGGCCCGGCCCCACCCGTCCCATCCCTCCCTCCCCCCAGCAGCAAGAGGTGCCTGTGCAGCCCAGGCCCTCAGAAAACCCTGTTAGAGCAGCTAATGGGGCCTCAGAACCAAGAGCCTGGGATGAGGGGGCAGGTGGGAGGAAGGGGCTGGACAGAGGAGCCTGAAAGCTGTGAGCGACCTGGCTCTGCCTGGTTTCCTCATCTGACAAACTCAAGGGCCAGGGTGTGACTCGGAGCTTCCATGAACAAGCCAAAGCTATTCATTTGGATGCTTTACTTCTGAAGGCAGCCTGGACAAGTGGGGCAGGAACCCACCCCAAGGAAGGGGCCCACCCCACAGGAGCAGACGCATGTGACGCCAGCTGCCCACAGCCCAGCTGGAATCCTCCGACAGTTTCCGGGCCCCTGCATGGCTGTGGCCACTGCCCCCACTCAGTGACACCAAGAGCCACAGGTGGACACTCCCAGGGTGAGCAGAGACCCTGGGCCTTGAACCTGGATGGCCAATGGCTCTCACGATGGTGGGAATCCCAGGCATGGGCACCCGTTCCCATTGCTGCTACCACTGTTCCCATTGCTGCTACCGCTCAGCGGAAGCCACCTCCCCACCAGCACTGGGGACGCAGTGGGAGGGCCCAGCAGGAGGGACATAATGGGGGAGCACCCAGCGCACGCCTGCCCCTACCAGGGCTGGGCGGGGCTCACCTCTGCCACTGCCTCCTACACAGAGGAAAACCCAGCAGGGCTGCCCCAGCCCCCAGCCAGGCTACAGCCACGGACCCTGACCTGAGTCCCCTGGAGGGGACAGAGCCCTCCAGTCAACACCAGCTGGGCACGGTGTATCCTTGGGGCTGACCCAGGTCCTCTCCAGCCACCGGGCCAGTGCAGGCTTCAAACTCCCATGCTCCACATCTAGGCTGGATGTGTCCCTCAGTGGACCTTAAGGGGCTTGGGGAGACCGCCTGGTGGGTAAGCTCCCAACCCCAGCAGACAGAACACACAGGATGCTGAGGCGCAGACAGTAAATGACTTGGTCAAGGTCAATGCTCACAGGCAGCGGGGGGGACTCATGTCAGAAGTGCAGCTCCAGACCTTACCATGTGCCTAGAAGCCGGCACCACACAGGAGCAGGGCACACTGGAGACAGGTCAGCAAGGACCTCAGTGGGGACCAGGGGGAGGCCAGGCTGGAAAGACCCACCCAGAGACAAGGAGCAGTAAAGATATCCCGGAAAAAGCTGCTGGGCAGGAGCAGAGGCCACTCTCGAAGGGATGTCACAGGGTAGCTTCCTAGGGACCCTAGAAGGGACCAGGGATTCGGAGCACCAGGGCTGTAGGCTGAGGGATGGGCCTCATGGGGAGCCCCCACCTGATTACACTCCACCACGATCACCCCATGCAGGCCAAGGTTGGAGCCAGAAGCTGCCAGAACATGGGACAGCAGGGCCAGGCGTCACGGAGATACTGTTACAGACACAGCCGCCCAACCCGACTCAGACCTCTGCCCGGCCCCAGTGCACAACCACCGGGAGACCCCCCAGGAAAAGAGCTGCGTGTGACCAGCCATTCTCTGGGTCTGACGGGTGGGTTGGGAATGGGGGCACCGTTCTCTCTCTGCAAAGGCCTGGGGTATCTCTACAAAGACCACTGCAGTCAGGCAGGCGTGCAGCTGGCAAAGCCAGGGGCTCTGAACCAAGGGCTCTGGGGGAGCCCCTGCAAACGAGGGCACCTGGAACCCTCGCCATACCCTGAAAGAAGTCTGAGCCCACAACAGCAGACACCCACATGCCTGAGGCCCAGGGGGGCAAGGACCCACCCGATGCCAGGCCAGCAGGATTAAGTCAAGAGTTTTGAGATGAGAGATTATCCAGGCTGATCCGGGGGCCCCAATATGGCCGTAAGAGTCCTTAAAGGAGGAGGCAGCGGCACCAGGCCCTCCACAGACAGCCTGTGTGGTCCCAGCCCTGACCCAAGCAGCTTCCAGAACGTTCCCTGCTTCACAGGGAGCCCCGTCTCTGTTTGGTGTGTCTTCTCCATTTGTTGTTGAGGAGTCGCCTTGTATGGGCCGAGGCTCCCTGGTCAGGCTGAGGACGGGGCCTGCAGTGCAGCTGCAGAACTCCAGGCAGCTGGGACACCCGGCCCTAAGGGAGCTTGGCCTCTTGGGCCCAGGGGCACATGAGACAGCAGCCAGCACCACTGTCGCTGCTGGGAGGGCACTGCGGGCAGACCTGGGCCACCAACGTGTTGCTGCCCCAGCGGGGACCTGCACTAAGGGCCTGGTCTCAGCTACTCCACAACTTGGTGAGGACCAGCCCAGGCCGGATGCCCCTCACACCCCCTTTTCAGGTGGGGGACCAGCTCAGAGGGCGCTGCCCCACCCAGGCTCCCACTGCCAACCTGACCCCAAAACCCCAAAGCTGAGGTCCCAGCCCCCGTCTGGCTGCCATCACAGGACACGTGCCGAGCGTGCAGCGGGCATTTCTGCGCCGTGGCTGGGTGCATCAGCATTCCCACGTGGAAACAGGGCCTTGGAGTGGGAGGAGAGGGCAGAGAGCGCGTGGCCCTCCGGGGCAGCCCCTGAGACACACCAAGCCTCCCTCTCCAGAGCTTCCCATCCTCTGCTGACAGCCCTTCACCTCTCTGAAGGCCATACAGAGAGACCCGAATGGCATCCCTCCGTATGGGGGCAGGAGGGAAACTGAGGCCCTAGGCCCTTCCCCAACAGTCCCACATAGTCCACAGCTGGTCCCAGGAGGTGGGAGTGTTCCAAGGCGCGTCCCGTCCTCACGCCTGCCCCGCCCCCGCCCGGGCCGGCCACTCACCTGCCCGCAGCAGGATGACCTGGTCGTCCAGGGGCAGCTCTGAGAAGTGCGGGATGCGCTTGGCCCACTCCACCAGGGTGAACAGCTGCTTGTCGGCTGCTTGGCAGATGTTGGTGACAGGGTCGTTCGGCTGAAGGGGAGGAAGAGGAGCAGCACGTTGAGTCCCAGAAGTCGACGTACTGACGGAACACAGCCCAGACCAGGCCCCACCCACATGCCGGGCCCATGAGGGGTGCCGAATACAGCTCCAAAGATGCCCACACCTAATCCCCGGAACCTGGGAACGTGCGGCCTTGCACGGCAAACAGGGCTTTGAGAGGCATTAGGTGTGGCCTTAGATTGGGAGCTGGGCCTGCACCTGGGCCCCAGCGTGTAGGGACCTGCACTGCGGGCCCACTCCACCAGGGTGAAGAGCTGCTCATCGGCTGCTCTTGCAAGAGTCATTGCAAGGGGCCCAGGGGAGGGAGGCAGCAGGGGCAGAGGAGGAGATGCGACCGCGGGCACCAGGGCCTGAGGGAGACGCTACTGGCTTTGAAGGCGGAGGAAGAGGCCATGAGCCAAGGGATATGGGGGAACCAGAAGCTGGCAAGCGCAGGGGCGGCCTCCCCGTGGTAGCCTCCAGGAGCCAGCCCACAGACACCTCAACTTCAGCCCAGCAAGACTGATTTGGCTCTCCGACCTCAGGGTGGTCAGATAATAAAATGTGTGTCGTTTCCAGCCGCTAGGTGACAGCAGGACATGCATCTCTGGGAGGCAGGTGCAGGGGGCTGGGAAAACCAGATATGGGGGGGCGGCAGAGCTGGGTGGGACCGACCCCCTTCATCTCTGATGGCCACAGTGTCCCACCCTGGGGATAGGGCTGGCCTCTCCTATTCTACCAGACATGGAGTTGGGCACTGAGGAGGGCAGGCGTCTCGGCTGAGACACCAGGCCCCAGGCACAGAGAGCGAGCGGCATTCCCAGCTCCATTGGCAAGTCATAGCCAGAAGAAGGCAATTCAGTCTC
The DNA here is from genome assembly GCF_001604975.1 of Cebus imitator. Taxonomy (NCBI): domain Eukaryota; kingdom Metazoa; phylum Chordata; class Mammalia; order Primates; family Cebidae; genus Cebus; species Cebus imitator. Next base: position 1,090,650 of record NW_016107801.1, read on the forward strand.
ACAGATGAGGGGACCCAGGTGGCCGTGAAGCAGGGCAGGAGGGGAGGCCCCTCCCCAGTTCCTGGCTGGTGGGGCTTGGGTCATGGACCTTCTATGTCCTGAGCAATGGGGACTCAGACGACGGCCCCCTCGGCCGTGTGGCTGCAGGAATGACTGTGAATGGGATTCGGGGACCCCTTACTCCAGGGCATTCGCCAAGGAGAAAATGTCTCTCTTTGAAGAGCTTCCACTGACAGAAACCACGTTCGTCAGAGGTATGCAGCCTAAACGCAGTGCCCGGTGGGAAGAGCCTCTATGGGCTGAGTGGGAAGGCCCCAGATGAATGGTGTGGCGGTCAGGACAGCCCTCGGGGCCCTGAGCCTGAAGAGGTGAACAGAGGGGCAGGATTCTTTAGCTGAGAGGGGTTCACCACAGTCTACACAGGTCTCAGACTCACTCATTCCACCGCAAACCTTCCATGAGCAGCACGTCCACAGTCCTGCCACTCAGGCTCCAGCCTCTATGCCCAGCACCCCCCAGGCCCGCCACAGCCAGGCCCGGCTTCGCAGCCTCAGCCTCCCCTTCTGTCTCACTGGGGGCTGAACGGGGCAGGTCCTTCTCGCCTGCAGGGCATCCCTGAGAAAGGGTCACGCAGGCCTGGCAGGGGAGGGGGATGTGGGGAAAACAGCCCAAGCACTTTGTCTGCAGCACGTGGCTCTGCATGGGAGCCTTGTACCCGGGAACTCCCTAGCTGCTGGCGGGCCACTCTCGGAAGCCAACACAGGGCCCAGGGCAGGCCCAGGTGACAGGCAGTTGCCATGGGTGGGAAGAAGAGCCTCAAGTCCTCCTGCCCTGATGGGGCCTCTGCAGGAGAGGATGCAGGGTCACCATCTGTCATGTGCCTGCAGCGGGCACAGCCACGACCAGGAGCTGGGTGTGGCGGCTGAAAAGCCAGCAGGCTGGAGCAAAGAAGGAGGCACACGCCCAGCAGGTATGAGGCTCTGGCTCCCATGACAGCAGGGCCAGGCCTGGAGGGGTCCCCCAGGGAGGGAAGGGCCATGCAGGTTCCCAGCTCTGCCCAGCTCCACCTCCCTGTGTGGCCTCGGGAAAGGCTTAACCTCTGTGAGCCTCCCATTCTCTCCTGGAGATCCAACGTACCTCGTGTAATGGAAGGCGTGTGACGGGCTCCACTCCTGCCTGCAAGTGTCCACAGGACCTACCCCGGCTGAGGCCTTGGCCCTGCCCCATGCTGGGGAGAAACCGGGCACCAGGACCGTGACACTCAGCAGGTTGCCCCCTCTCTGACCTCAGTTTGCCCATCTGAGGGAAGGGGCCCAGTGAGCGGTCTGGAAGTTAGACCCAGAGCAGTCCACAGAGGAGCGTTCAGTGTGAGATCAGACAGAGGAGCGGGCACGGAGAGACACATTCCTGCGGAGACGCATCCTGTATCCCCCGAAAGTCCTGCCTGCCCCTGCCGTTCTGAACCCCCTGAACTTTTATGCAATGAGAGAGAGAACAGATGGCAGACTTTTCTCCCAAATAACGTCCTTACTCCACAGAATGAAAACCTGGCGGCCCCTGGTGCACACGCCAACCTTGCTTCTGGATTTTCTGCTGGCTCATGAAACCCTCAGGGCCGCCTTCCCTCCCTCCCTCCCTCCCTCCGAGGGGCTGGACAGGCGGGCATGGGGCAGGGCAGGGCAGATGTACAGACCAGACAGGATGGTGCAGTGTCCCAGCTGGGGTGGGCCTGCGCCAGTCACTCACGGGGAGGGTTTCTCTGGAAAGAAGGGGCCTACTGTCGGGGTCCCATGTGCCTTCTCCCCAGCAGCCCCAGCCCCCGGCCAGAGTAGAGGTCTGAGGAGAGCCAGGACGTGCAGAAGGCACCGGGCTGTCCTATCCAGAAAGGGCAGGGGGGCAGGGCAGCCCCAACCCAGCCACGGGGCTTCAGGCAAGAGCAGACCCTCACCCTCAGACAGGCAGAGGCAGTGGGGGTGTGGGCCCTATGTGAGTGCCAAGGAGCAGGGGCGGGGTGGCTGTCCCCGACCGATGCTGGCGGCGAGGAGCAGCCCAGCCGTCCCCAGCTGCCTCGTGGGGGCAGCAGACATTAACCCACCGCACACCTTGCCCTGCGCTCACACGTCACCCTGTGATGGCTCGTGCTAGGGGCCACAGAGATAAGAGCAAGCGCTCTCAGCCCACGTCACAGGGGCTGTCCCCACCCTGGTGGGGGCACAGACAGAAGCCAGAGGTATCTCAGCTGAGACCAAAGCCTGAGGAAGAGCGAGAGGGCCCAGCTCCAGGCCACGGGAGCAGCAAGCAGGAAGGCCCTGGTGGGCGGCAGGGACAGTGACCTGCAGAGCACACCCAGCACTGAGGGAGGGCAGCCTGCTGTGCCTGGGCCCACAGAGGAACAGAGGTCAGGGCCACCTCATGGTCAGCCTGGACAAGGTCATAGGTGACCACAGGGCTCTGGTCCCAGCCCCAAACCCACAGAGAGACACAGATGAAGTCTGGATACCACGGTCCCTGAGAGCAGCAGGAAGCTTCATGCAAAGTCCTGAACTTTAACTCAGGCGGCCAGGAGCTCACCCGCCCAACCCCGGGCACAGCTGCAGCCAGCCCCTCAGTAGAGCCCGGGACAAGTGGGATCTCCCAGCCAGGCCAGCCCACCAGAGAGCAATGGTTCCCAGAACACGCATGTCCCTGGGCCTTAGGGTAAAAGGGGCTGAGAACGCACCTGTGATGCCCTCCCTGGCAAGGCCACAGCCATAAGTCAAGATGCCACAGGGAGGGAGCCAGCGGCAAAGAAGGGTCCAAGGCGGGGAGGGTGAGGCCAGGGGGTCCGAATCCAATACTCCGCTGGGACCCACCCACTGGCTGCGGCCCACCCATCCGCCTCCCCTTGAGGCTGCCAGTCCAGGGTGGGAACAGGCAGGAGGGATAGCATGGGGGTCACAAGCTGGGGGACTGCAGAGCCACTTCCTGCTTCAAGAGCACCCACCACAACTGCTGGGTACCTGCCCAGGGCCATACAGCTGCTGGCAAAGACAGCCCCGGAACCAACGTGCAGAACCTCTCGCCAGAGGCTTGGCCTCCTCCCACACATTTTCCAGGGGGCACTAGGGAGCAGGGACAGCCTCTGCGCCCATAGAGGCCAAACCCCAAGGGGACACGGTAGCTGAGGCCCCAGCAGAGGAGGAGGATGCAGCCACAGGGTCCCTGTCCCTTGCCTGAGGGCCATCCCTGCATGGCCCAGGAGAGGACAGTGGTGCCCAGCTGGGGTGAGGGGCCCACAGGGTCGCCACGGGTAAGAGACCAAGCTGAGGTGGCCACAGAGCCCAGGGCAGCCCCCAGGATGGACCTCTCTGGCTCAGCAGCAGCTCAGGTGGGTGAGTAAGGGAAACTGAGGCAGGCAGGCTGCCCTCCCCTGCACAGGCTGCAACTCACCGAGCTGGGGTTTAGCCCCACGTTGGCCTCCACGTAGGTCTCGGTCTTGGGCTCCACAGCCAGCTCGGCCTCCAGGATCCTCTCCACGGGCATGTCCTCGTTGGCGCTGCTGGTTGACTCCACCTCGTTCTCGTTCCGGTCCTTGCCACGCTGCCGCTCCTCCTGCACGGCTACAACCCGGGAGGCGGGGTCAGCCCCACACTCAGCCCAGCCAGCGGCTCCCAGGGAAGGCTGTCAGGTGGTGCCAGCTCCCAGCCAGTGCACCCACAACACCAGCATCCCCACCAGGGCTGGGTGATAGAGACCCCATCTCTGCCCCAGGCCTGGCCTCCGTGTAGCTGTGCTCTGAGAACAGAGACCAGCTCTCATTAACTCCAGTTAATTTTCACACCAGGAGCCTGCCTGGGACCCGGCAGGAGACCGTGGAGCAGGAACCTCAACACGCAGCAAGAAAGGCCCTGATGGTCTGTGGACTCAGGGAGAACCAGGAAGCCTTCCTGGAAGAGGTGGCGATGCAACTGGAGGCAGGTGCAGAGGAATAATGGCTCATGCAGGAGACACGGTCCCTGCAAAGGCCCAGAAGCAGAGCAGAACATGCTCATGAGGGGGCACCCATGCTGGCTGAGGGCCTGGGCTGAGGGGCATATCCAGGGGTGACAGGCTCACAGCCACCAGGACAAGGAGGAAACTGTGCACTTGTAGACCCCTGGCGCCTCCCAACACCGGGCCCTGCCAGAAATGGAGGGCAGGCACCTACCAGGCCCCACCCTGGCCACACAGAGACGGCCACCCCAGCTCCACCAGCCATGTCCCAGGCAGCGGCAAGGATGCCTTTCCATCTGCCCCAGGAAGCAACCACTCATGGGGCACCGGAGGCCAAGCATTAGGATAAAACACAGCAATGCCTGCAGGCAGCAGGACCTGCATCCCCGGCCGCGCTCCCTGCTCAGACGTGGGCTCCGGTCAGCTGACTCTGATCGGCCCTGGGGTGAGCTCAGCGAAAGTCCTGGGGCATGAACCCTGCTGCCCAGGCGCATGAGGCTCTTCCCGCCCTGCGCTTCCCCGCACCTGGATTTGCCTTCCTGGACTGTCCACTCTGGGCCCTGAGGGAGCCACCTCAGCCCCTCTGCCGCCTATCTGGGCATCCCCTGCCAGAAGCGCCAGGGGGCAGGCCGCGACCTAGACGGAGCTTGGACAGAAGCGTCCACTTGGCTCATGGGCTGTTTCCCCCGAGACATGCCCCCTTCCCCGCAAGGCCTGAGCTGGGGCTCCGGTCCCAACCCCACCACCTCCTCCCTCTTCTGTTCGTCCACCAGCCAACAGCCTCACGGGGCGGGCACCTGCATTACCCCACTGTACCGATGAGAAGACTGTGGCTCATGGAGATAAAGTGACTTGTCCAAGTGAGTCAACAGCAGACAGAAAAGCAACGGGACCCGGGCCGCAAGGCCAGTTCTGCGAGGCACAGCTCCACGCCCCCCCAGTCAACCTCTCCACTCTTGCCCTGAAAATGCCCCTCCTGCCCTACTCCTCCCAGCCCAGACACGGACCTGGGGCCAATTCCTCCCTCCCTCGTGCCCTCCTGCCAGTGTGCTGGGCTGAGCAGTCCCTGATCCAGGCCCCTTCTCCTCCTGGTCTGAGGCCTAGGACACGGCCTTTCTAAGGGCCCGAGGGTATGGCCTGCAGGGGGGTTCCTAGAGCTACCACCTTTCTGGGCCTTGGGTGAGGCTCATCCCAGCCCCTCCAGGCCATCTTGGTGGTGGACAGAACACAGACCTGGTAGCCTGGAGCTCTCCCAGGCACTAGCCACCATGGACTGACTATGTCCCGTCCCACCCTCCCGCCCTCTGGCTTCCAGATGGTTTTGGCAAACGTGAGGGACAGCAGGAGGAACAAGGGCAGGAGAGCGTATCTGCGCCTCTGGCACCCTCCCTGCCCCTACCTGCCATGGTGTCAGCCGCCACTTCCTCCTAAAGCCACAGCTCCTGCTGAGCAGCACTCTCCAGGCTCTGCAAGCCCCTCCCCACTTCACACCCCCAGGCCCGGGGTCCCCAGCTCTGTGTGGTTCCCTTCACGCCAGCCAGAGCTCTGTAACAGCCCCACGTGGACGCCTCTCAGCTACCCTGTGCCAACAGCTTCCTGCACGGCCCGCTGCCCGCTGCCTGAGCGAGGGACTTCCGCCCACACAGAGAGACTCAGGGCCAGGAGGCCCAGCCCCAGCTTCAAGATGCACCAACCAGGTGGAGGAGCCAGCCGGGGGCCCCGAAGTCGGCACACAGGCCTGGCCCTACTAGAAACCTGACGGCAGGTGGGCGCAGGGTGGGGGGCACGGCTGACAGGCAGACATTGAGGGTCTGGCAGCCCCCACATGGGACTTCATGAGCACTCCAGTGGGCAGCGCTCGTCTGGGGCGGGGTCACTACTCACAGGACCCTCTGTACAGAATCCTGAGCCAATAGAGTCGACCCCAATCCCCAGCAGGAGGCACCCACGCAGGTGGGTCTCAGCCAGCATCTGAGCTGACAGGGACAGGGCCAGGGACCTCCACTGGCCCAGGTCCCTGAGACCCTAAGGATGGGCACCAACGACAGAATTCTGAAGTTTCAGTGCCAAGACACAGTTGGCACTGGTGTCTCTCCAGTGGGGAAACTGAGACTCTGAGCACCAAAGGGGCAAGGCTGAGCCCTCAAGACAGTGAGCAGCCTGAAGCTGCCGTCCTGGAGCCCAGAGCCTGTCACAGCCCGAGCAGCCGTGTGGCCCCTGGCAAGTCCCCGACCTCTCGGTGCCTCGGCTTCCTCATCCGTAAGAGGAGAATGACAGCGCCCACCCCCAGGACGGCGCCAAGGGGAAACGCCAGCACACGGGGGGCCCGGAGGTGCCCAGAGCTGTCACCAGAGCCTCCCACCCCACACACCAGCCCGGCCCAGTGCCAGGGATTTTCTCCTGCTCAGAGGTAGCCCCAGGGCACAGGGAGCCCCAGACGAGGGTGGCCCTGAGCGAGGGGCCTTCCTGCCAGTTCTCCCCAGGCGCCTGGAACCGGGCTCCTTGGCACCGGCCTCCTCTGCCAGGACAGGCGAGAATTAATTAGCGAGTGTTTTGTGAAGCACTTTGAAGCTGTGAAAGGCCCAGCAGCTCTGCCCAGCATCATTATAAATATGATCGCTTTATTTATAGGCTGGGGGCAGGAGGGGCCGGGACTCATGCTTTGCCAGCACAATCACCTTCTAGACGAAGTCACGCTTGACTCATGTTCCGCTGGCGCCGCAGGCCGGGCGGGAGGCGTCTGTAAACACAGGGCCTCTTCACCCTCCAGCCTGAGTGAGCGCTGCTCGGAGGCAGAGGAGGTTCATACGCCGCAGCCTAGTCCTCCCAGGAAGACCTGAGACCCCCGCACTGCCGCGGCTGGATCCCCGCGCAGGCACCCCTGCCCCCGGCGTCACTGCGGTCCCAGCATCAGGAGACATGCTGGCCCAGGACTCAGGGTACAGCGGCCCCTCAGAAGCAAGGGACATCTCTGACCCGCCACAGCCCCTATGGGCCAAGCAGGAGGGAAGGGGTCTGGGGGAAGGCAGGCGATTCGGGGCCCAAGGGCGTCCCCAGCCCTGCTGGCTCCTCTGCCTCAGGTAGTGGCAATGGCCGAGCCCTTTCTCTGTCCTTTGCACGGCCCAGAGCTGGGCTCAAGACAGGCAGGACTGAACTCCACCGAACCACTCTGGCCTCCCCTTAAGGGTGGGGTGACAGAGCCCCAGAGAGCAGTGCCAGAGGCCACACAGCCACCTAGAGTCTCTAAAGGGAGTGGCGTACCTTCCCTCAAGGCTTCAGCCCAGAGCGAGGCATCAGAACATGAGAACCATGCACACATATGTGCATAAAAACTATGTAGACACACACACACACACACAGAGACATGCCACACTACACATACACACCACACACACACACACATACACACACACACACACACACACACGGCCACTGCTCTCCAACCCCATCACCACCCACGCACAGTGCTCTCATCTGCCATGCTCTGTCCCCAAGCTCACAGGGGTCTTCCTGATGCCCCCAGCCTGTCACAGATGAGGAATCTGTGGACCTGGCGAGGCAAGGTCACTTGCCCAGTGTCAGGCCAGATGGCAAGAGGGCCACACCTGAGCCCAGCCGGGGCTCCCTCCCCACCACAGAAACATGTGGGGTCAGCCATGTCCCTGCAGTGCATTCACACACATGTGCACACCTAGTCGGGAATCCTGCCCCACCACAGAGACGTGTAGTCAACCGTGTCACTGCAGTACGCTCCCACACATAGGCACGCACATGAAGAGTCAGCCGTGTCACTGCAGTGCACTCCACACGTGCACACACACGTGGGTCAGCCGTGTCGCTGCACTGCACTCACACACATGTGCACACACACGTGGGTCAGCCATGTTCCTGCAATGCACTCACATGTGCACACCCAGCCAGGGCTCCCTCCCCACCACAGAGACATGAGTCAGCCGTGTCACTGCAGTGCACTCCACACATGTGCACACACACGTGGGTCAGCCATGTCGCTGCACTGCACTCACACACGTGCACACACACGTGGGTCAGCCATGTTCCTGCAATGCACTCACATGTGCACACCCAGCCAGGGCTCCTTCCCCACCACAGAGACATGAGTCAGTCGTGTCACTGCAATGCGCTCACACACGTGCACACACATGCACACACACGTGCACTCACACACAGGCACACACACGTGCACACATGCACTCACACACATGCACCATGTGCATTTGTGCACACACGCACATACATGCACACACACGTGCACACATGCACCACGCACATGCACTCAGGTGCACAAATGCACAAATGCATCACATGTGCAAACATGCACCACATGCACACACGTGCACTTACACATGTGCACACACATGTGCGCACACGTGCACTCATACATGCACACATATGCACTATTCACATGTGCACACATGCACTCACACACATGCACACACACATGCACTCACATGCACACACAGCCGGGGCTCCCTCCCCATCAGAGACATGTGGTTCAGCTGTGTCCCTGCAGTGCACACACACACACATGCACTCACACACACATGCACACACACATGCACATGCCAGACACTGCTGTTTCTGCACCCAGTCCTTCCGAGCTGGGGGGTGGGCACAGGAAGCAAAGGCAGGCAGGAAGGAAATGGGGAGCAGCCTTCCTGGGGGAAGAGGAAGCAGAGTGGGGGGTAGGCACTGTCCCCTCTAATCTGGGCCAGTGTCCCCCGCCAAGTGGAAGCCAGGCCTCTCCCATCAGACTGGGAACCCCCAAGGGTAAGGCCTGCCTTCCCCATGAGACCACATGTGCCTACAGGCCCCGAAGCCCTGCCACCCCCGGCTTCAGCAAACAGGCCCAGCTCAGCTTGGCAGAGGGCCAACACCCATCACACTAGTCCCCCAGCCTCTGCCCACCCTGGTCCGGGAATGCAGCAGAACAAGTCCCTCCTGGCGGCTGCCTGCGAATGCAGGCCCCATTGCCCAACCCGAGATGCTATCAGCCTGTGGCATCCTCAGCATAGGGGTAGGGATCCCACCTGCCCCAGAGCCACAGTGGGCCCTTGCTGGAGGCAGAGTCACTGCAAGAGGCACCTGGGCCATCCTGCCTTCAGCCAGCCCTGGGACCCACCCCAGGCGACTCCCTTGCAGCACTGCAATGGGACCCGACACCTCAGCATCAGCCTCAGTTTCTAGGGGTGTGATCACAAACCAGGCCAAGGGGCCACATGGCTTCAAGGCCAGTCAGCGTGGCAGCCTGCCAGGGGCCTAACACTTAGGTGGGCTCAGCCCCCCGAGTGGTGCCGACAGCACCCATCCTGCAGGATGGAAGGGATCTGGGAGAAGGCAGACAGCTTGTATGCACACTTTGGGCCACGGGCACCTAGCGTTGGCCAATCTGGCCCCATAGCTTTCCCCAGGGCTACTGCCATGCCCCACGCATGCAGCCCACAGCCGTGCCCTCCACTGCCAGGGAGCCCACCTTGCAGTCCTTTGCCCCAAGAGGAGAGAGTGAAGCGCTCTCCATTTCAGGACTCATCTGGAGCCAAGGGGTCTTGTCCAGCACCCAGACGCAGGCGGGAGAGGAGGGTGCCTCCCAAGCCCTCCCAGCCACCGATCCCATGTGGGGTCCCTGCAGGGCGAGTGCCTAGGCTGCACCTGAGGCCCCATCACACTGCCCAAGGGTAAGGAGCTCCACAGGCTCCTGTGCAGCCCACACAGCCAGGGTGGGGAGATAAGAGACTTCCCTGTGCCCAAGGAGAGGCGTTGGCAGCAGGGCACATTTGGCACGGGGGCCTCACCCCCCCTCCGCCCACGCAGAGGCACCCTTCATGCCAAGGCTGAGTTCTGCAGCTGTGTTTGGGGCGAGAGCGCTCGGCAGCGTTCTGAATGCATGTTCACGACACAGAATCCTGCTGGAGGCAAAGGGGAGGGGGTCCCTTGACAGCAGCAGCTGTTTCTCTCACGGCCCGTAAGTCTGGTCTCCAGGGCTGTGCGCTGCCAAGAGGAAGGACCAGAAGCACCAGACGCCTCCACCGGCACATACAGACATGCCACACCACGTGTGGCCAGAAACGGGCCATGCCTGCTGCTGGCCCTGGGACCTCCCCACGGCTCACCTCTCTGCGCCCCATTTTTCTATCTCAGAGTTATGGGGTGAGTGAGACCATGTGTGGGGATCAGGAAGGGGGTGTCCAGGGTGCCCCCCACATGGCATGCTCGTAACAGGACCCAGTCACCGATGGGCACCAGAGGAAGGGTCAGACCAGGTGACTCCAGGTCCCCCCAGCCCCAACATTGCACAGTTCTACTGGGATGGGATGGGGTGTTGGCCTCACACTTTGGGGGACCCAGGCAGCAGGAGTCTGATGATCCCAACCACACAGATGACTAGGCTGTGGGGCTTTAGGAAGCAGTCAGTGCAGCCTGGAGAGGGCTTCCGATGAGCGCAGGGCATCAGAACCTGAGAACCATGCACACACACGTGCGCATAAACTATGCACAAACACACACGGACACACACACACACGTCACACCACACAGACACACCACACACACAAAGACATGCCACAGCACACACAAAGACATGCCACAACACACAGACACACACCATACACAGAGACGCACACCACACCCACACCCATACACCACAGACACGCCACACCACACTGAAAGGCCATCCCCGACCTCGGAGGGCAGCTGTGATGACAGTCTCAGACTGCACAGACGCTGCTCCCTGCAGCCAGGCTTGTGGACACCTTTCCATTCCTCAGGCATCAACTGGGACAGCCCTCCTGCCTGCCTAAGTCCCGCCAGGTACCCGAGGCAGAGTCAGGTGCCTCCCCTCGGCTGCCACAGCACCCGACTTCCCCTCAGCCTGCACTGACTGTACTCTGGGGCCCCTCTGGTCATCTGCTAATCACTTTCAAAGGACAGCCAGCTCACTGCTGTACGCCCAGGCCTGGCGTTGCTGAGCGTGGTCTCAACTCAACCAAGCTCTCTGTGCTGTGGCATCCTCGCCAGGTAAGCCAGGCTCAGGCTGCATGCGGAGGCCTTCTCCCTGGCTCCAGCTATGCCTTGGGCCTCTCTACCCCAGAACAGGACCGTCTCCACACCTGGCACAGTGGCCCTAGCCGCTGCCCACCATGCCTGCCCCGTCCCAGTTTTCATCTTCCAGGGATAAAGCTATACCTGCCACCACAGGCACCTGGAAGAACCAGGCTGGGCCCACACCTCTGCAGAATGGGCCCACGCTCCTCTGCCCTCTGGTGAAAGCAACAAGGTCTGGATGGCATGTGACCCTGAGCAAGACTGAAACCCTCTGGCCTCGGTTTCCCAACCTGCACAGCCAACGGTGGGCCTGACCAAACGCCAGCCCTCCATGAAACATCCTCCCCATCAGAAAGGCCTGACTGGCAACCCTGGGCACGGCCACACCAGCCCCAGAAGGCAGCTCTGCTGCGCGCACAAGACCCAATGCCAGCCCGGATGCCACTTTAGACCCAAGGCCCAAAGAGGAAGCCCTACAGGGGCACAAGGCTTAGCAGAGGCTGTGGCTTCTCAACAAGGACCCCTAAGGCTGAGACGGTCACACAGAAGAAGGTGAAATGAAACGGCAGCACCAGGTCCCCACTCAGGACATCCCTGGTGTGAGACAGTGGCTTGGACCCTGCCTGGGGACCCCCCCGGGGGCTGGCGGGAAGGAAGACACATCAACCACATACATGTGGGGCTGTGGGAGCAGCACAGCAGAGGACAGAGGGAGGGTGTCCTGCAGAGCTGGGACAGGGACAGGTCAGCAGACCTTCACCCAAGACAGCACCTCCCACCCCATAAGGCCCAGGACACAGGACCTGATGGGAGGAATCGAGGCACACCCCCAAACGTGCATGCAAACCAGGACCCAGGGCCCCGCCCCCACTCCTCCCTAGGCCTTGCTGAGTTTCTGTCTGGGATGCTCACTCCGTCGTCCATCTTGGGCGTCCACGTGGGGAGCCCGGGCCCCCATTTGCCCAACACCTGCCCGTGCCCCGCCGCGGCCTACCTTCCCGCTTCATGCCCATGGCCAGGCACTTCTGGTAGCGGCAGTACTGGCACCGGTTCCGCTGCCGCTTGTCAATCAGGCAGTCCTTGTTGTCACGGCAGGTGTAGGTCAGGTCCTTGCGCACCGTCCGCTTGAAGAAGCCCTTGCAGCCCTCACAGCTGTACACGCCGTAGTGCTTGCCTGCAGGGGGCGGGGGGACAGGGCGGGGCTGGGGAGCAGCCAGCGAGCCGCGGGGAACCCACCCCCCCACTGCCAGCTGGCTGGCCAGGCCTTGGGAAGGGGCCTGCTGGTCTCCAGACCCCTACTTGGGCTCAGACTGGGCCCCAGCCTTGCCCTCTCTGCTCCTCCGAGGACAGCTCGGGAGTGGGGCAGGGACAAATCCCAGGCCCCCAGGGACAGGGACCCTGGAAAGTCCGCTGCTCTGTGCGGCCCGGAAGAGGGCATCCTGCTTCCCGCTCAGGCTGTTGGGGGTCAGTGGCACAGCATAAGCCCCTTGCCCAGACCCAGCCAAGGGAGGAGGCGCAGCGCTGCCTGCCCCCATGCTGACCTTGCCGTCAGCAGCCGCCTCCTCTCTGGAAGCCTCGGTCCGCCCTGTGCCCCAGCCGACCCAACACTCGCTGTCCCACAGATGTGAGAACTTTGGAAGGGAGCTCAGTGGGATGACTGGGACATGGCCCAGGCACCTACCTCCCTGCACCCTGATCTGGGGGTCCTGCCTGGCCCACAGGAGGGCGAGTTGGGGAGGCCTCCGGACCCTGCAGTGGCCTGACAGCACTGTCCCACGGGCCCCCAGCTCCCAAAGCAGCCGTACCTGAGGAGCGGTCCCCACAGATGGCGCAGATGTGCTTGGTGAAGGATGCCATGTTTCCTGAGGGGTGGGCGGGGACCTTGAGGACGCCATTGAGGCCCAGGGGAGGCTTGATGTCCTCGCTGCTGCTGACGGGGTTCATGGGTGAGCTGAGCTGCGGGGGCAACCACAGTGGTCAGCGGGGTACACACCAGGTTCCTCCCACGTCCCCCACAGCCCTGCAGCAAGGATGGTGCAGCATACCCCCACTTCACACAGGCACCGAGGCTAGACAGGGCTGTGCCCCCATCCGCCACACTGCCCAGGAGCAGCAGGGCCGCTGTGCGTGCTCGGCCAGGTTAGCAGACGCTGTGACAACCTCAGGACAAGCGCACAGCAGACCCAAGGCCTCTGTGGAAAAGGACCCCGACACCCCCACAACACACACGCTGCCTACTAGCACCCCCTGCCCACTGCCCACCTAAATGAGAGCTGCCTCTCATGACTGAGCTCCTGGCAGTGCCCAGCCCTGCTGAGTGCTCCGGGATGCTCCACAAGGCAGGCACTCGGGGGGGTCCCAAGCCACAGATGAGGACGCCGAGGCCCCGTCCCCAGAATGGAGGAGGGTTGGGGACCCCCCAGAACCACACATGTACCCCACAACACCGCAGGACGGGGGCTCTGGTCACGTGACAGGAGAGGGGATCACGCCACACCCCCGGGCATCAGGTGGCGCGACACTGCTGGCCTCTCCTCATACCCCTCCACCCCACCCGTCGGGCCGCACACTGCTGCCCGGGCAAGCGTGGGAAACTCACCCGGTCACCCTGGCAACAGCTGCCGCGTGCAGTGACACAGCAGTTTTGCTTCCGCTGCCTCCACCCAGCTCTGCAGTCAGCGCAGGGGACCCACAGGCGCTTCCCGATGCATCCTGCCCGCCAGCCCGCTGTGCAGGGCGGCGAGCACTCAGCCAGGCGGTCCCCAGCCCCCAGCCTCCACTTCTGCAAACCCCTGCCGCCGCCTGTGCGCAGGAAGCTCCCCTCCTTCCTTCCTCAGGCCTCCAAATCCCATCCCCCCTTCTCACGGGACAGGAAGAGTTTGAAGCTCAATGCAAGCAAAGCAGAAACCACCCGAAAGCCTCCTTTCACAGGGGCCCCGGCGCCTGGAATGATTCTTCCAGCCCCAGCCTGTTCAGGCTTCTAGGTTCTTCTTCAGTCTGCCCAGGTGGGCTGCAAGGCTTTGCAAGGATGCTTGGTCCCTGTGGGCCTCAGGTGGGCTGAAGGAAGCCAGGAGGCCCTCCGTGACAACGCAGCACAGTGGGGGTGCCAGAAGGTGTGTGGAGAACCAGGTGGCCACTCTGTGACTGGCCAAATGCCCAGTGCTCACGTTCGTGGGCACCAGGTGCGCTTCTCAGAGAAGGGAGGAAACTGAAGGGCAAAAGAATGCCCCCAGCGTTTGCTGAGTGCCACGGTGCCCGAGCTTTGCACACACACTCACAACTCCCTGCATGGAAAACCCCAGGGGCCCCAGATGCGGAGGCTGCAGCTCAGGGAGGTCAGGGGCTGGCCCAGGTCACACATGGTCCCCACACGCTGCAAAAGGGGCAAGTGAAACCCCGAGAGGGACGGAGCTTGCCCAGACTCAGTGCCCAGCCGGCCCTGCCCCGTGCTGGGTTCTGGGAGGCACCAGGAGACAAGGCCCTGCCCAGCCCTCCAAGGCTCATGGTCTAGTCACTGCCTCGCTAAAGGCACTGAGGAGGCCCCAGACACGGACCCCTGGCTCTGGGTTCAGCCTCCTCCGTTCTCACGTGACTTTGGGAAAATTATTTCATCACTGTGACCTGCCTCCTCGTCTGCAGCACTGGAATGATGTTAGTGCCTAATTTTTTTCTTTTTTTCCCTAAAACAGGGTCTCACTCTGCTGCCCAGGCTGGAGTAGTGGCACAATCAGTCCTCGCAGCCTCGAAATTCTGTACCCAATCCATCGTCCTGCTTCAGACTCTTCAGTAGCTGGATTCCAGGTTCATGCCACCACACTCAGCTAATTTTTGTTTGTTTGTTTGTAGTGATGGGGTCTCACTATGTTGCCCAGGCCTGTCTACAACTCCTGAGCTCAAGCAATCCTCCCGCCTCAGCCTCCCAAAGTGCTGAGATTACAGGCGTGAGCCACCGCGCCCGGCCAGGGCCTCTGAGCACCGATGCGAGGGTAACTGAGTTGCTCAGGGCAGAGTTCGCAGGCAACTCGCTGCCTTACAGGGTGGCCGGTGGCTGCAGTGGAGACGGGCCAGGGCCTGGGAGGAAAAAAGGGGTGTCCCGGGCAGTGGGCCTCCCAGGCCAGTGTTCAGAGCTGGGGAAGCAAATGGCTTGTTTGAAAAAAGGAAAGAATTTGGAACAGCCAGGGGCGAGGGTGAGGTCCAAACGGGGGCAGCAAAAGTGCCCACAAGCAGGAAGTGTCAGACACCTCGCTTTGTGCCCTCACCCTGGAGAGGCACCGAGGCGTGTGAGCAGGAGGCCCTGGGCCAGAGGCTGGAGAGCACAGGCCATGACTGCAGGCCCAAGGAGAGGAACTCACAGATGTCCTCTTTCCAGGCTTCCCCAAGCCACCCCAGGTACATAGGTGTCCACCTGCTGCCTCCCGCCCCCCACGTGCAGTCCCTTGGGCCTTGCCCCTGCCCTGGGTAAACTGAGGGAGCGCCAGAGCATCCCTGGCTGGGAAAGGGCTCCGGGCAGCATGGAATGGCAGACGGTCACTCCCCCCTCAGTGTTGTGGCCAAGCCAGCTCCCAGGCTGAACTCAGAGTGCATCCCTGGCTGCCCCGACCTCAGTCAGATCACAGGCTCTGGCTAGCCCAGTAAGCCCAGGGCCTGGGAGCCCCTGCATGTCTGGAGTGGCATGGAGGCCAGGCTGGGGTGCCCATTTTGCTGCAGGCCCTGGAGATACCCACTTTGCTTCTCTGGGCTCACCCAGAGGATGGTCCAGGCTGCAGAGGTGAGGCTGTGCCGGGACAAGGAGGCCAGGCGCGCCTTCCTCCGCCCTTCCAGCCAGGGCTGCTGGGCCTCGGGCTGGCTCACAGCCCCAGGAGCGCAACACAGGGCCACCCCAGGGCCTGCGTTGCTCTGTCCCTCCCGCAGTGCACCGCAGCTATCCAGGGTCTCCTCCCGAACCCCCTGCTCCGGCTCCCAGAAAGCCAGGCGGCCATCGGTGCTTTGCTGGAGCATCAGGACCCCGTGCGTGGCCAGGGTGCGGGCTGCCCCATTTCCCCTTTCAGATCCTTGGCTCTCATTTCAGTTCCCACCGCCTCGATGCCACACCCAGGTCTCCTGCCCATCTCTCGGCTCTCTCCCCACACCCACCACACCCTTCCTTCCTGAGCCCCTGCAGGGTCCCTCACCAGTCCCGACCTGGGAAGGCCCACTCTGGGCCAGGAGCAGACCCCTCGGCCTTGCTGGGGCTCATCCGTCCACCAAGGCAGGAGCAAACCAGCTCCTCTCCATGCTCCCCTCTGACCTCAGTCCCTGGCAGGCAGGTGCCCGGCGCCGGTGCCACCCTGCTTCCAACACCGTGAAGCCAACCCAGCCTCCGTGCACACATCACAGCCCCACAGGCCCCGTGCAGGCCCTCCCGCCAGGAGGCTTTGCTGGAGCTCAGAGGCCTTGAGAGCACGTCCAGCACCACGCTGGGCACTCGGAAGTGTTCTACGTGAAAGCTGGCGCCAACTCACTCCCCCAATACCTGTGACACGTGCAAGTGAGCCAGCTGCAGCCAGGCAGGCTCTGGGCCACTGTGGGGAACGTTCCCCCCAAACCACAGAGGGGACTTGGGATGGCTCAGGGGCCAGGCAGCTGCAGTCTGGCCCCGCTTTACCCGAGCACCCCCAAACGCCTATTCCCACGCCAGGAGGGGTCAAGTGGCCTGGACGCGGCCACGTGGAAGGCCCTTCCTGGCCATGGACTGGAGCAGGCAGAAGGCCGCGCCTGGCAGAGTGCCTGGCCCTCCTCAACAGCAGCAGAAGTCAGAGCACCTCTGTGGCTCCAGCAACTCTGACTCTGCAGTTGTGGTTCTGGGGCCGGGAGTGGGGGCACATCCCCCCTGAAAACCTACTCACACACCCATAAATGCAAGGAACCCCAGCTTTCCAAGACAAACTGCTGAGGTCCTGACGCTGGGCTTAGCCCCCGGGGAAGGAACTATGGGTTCTGGGGAACCAGTGCCAAGTCAAGCATGGGCCTCAGACCGAGGGAAACTGACTTCGGGTGAGACCAGCAGACCGATGCCAGCAGCGGCCAGGCAGGGGCGTCTGGGGCAGCCCGCGTCGGCTCCTCACCCGCCCCCCACTGGGGCCCTCGCCAGTGTCAAGGGGTCTGCAGCACGGGCTCCAGAGCAACTCGGCTTCAACAAGCCCCTCCTGTGTGCCGGAGGCCTGGCTGCACAGGAGAAAACAGAGAGCAGCCCATCCCTTCCCCCAGAAGGGCCAAACAGTGCTGAGGGCACCAGGCGCCCCTGGGTTTCTGGGAGCACCAACTGTGCACTAGATTCCTGGGTGTCCGGGGCAGGCGACAGGCCTGGGAGGACCCCACAGGTGCTGGCCAGCGAGCCAAGGGACAGCAGAAGCCAAGTCTTCATCGCCCTCTCGCCACAGGGCACCGTGCTGCCAGCAGGGGCAGGGCCGGGGTGCTAAAAATGACATAACCAGGCCTCCCTTGTGCCAGCACCTTGGGCCTCCTGGCTGCTTTTGGAAGGTCAGGTGAGGTGAGGGGGACACGAAG
The DNA here is from genome assembly GCF_001604975.1 of Cebus imitator. Taxonomy (NCBI): domain Eukaryota; kingdom Metazoa; phylum Chordata; class Mammalia; order Primates; family Cebidae; genus Cebus; species Cebus imitator. Next base: position 1,108,227 of record NW_016107801.1, read on the forward strand.
CAGGGACCCCAGCTCTTCCGCATACGTCCCACAGAGCAGAGGGACTTTGATGGCGTTGGCCCAGAAAGCCAGCAAGATTCTGCAGGGGAAAGGGGCTCAGGAGGCCACGGCCAGCTCTAAACGGGCCAGGTAGATGGGCAGTGGGCCGGCTCCAGACCCCAACCACAGCAGGCCTGGACCAGGTGCAGTCCTCAGCTGTCCAGGAGGTGGCATGGGTGCTTAGGGCTAGATGTCCACCTGCTGCCTCCTGGCCCCCTCACGTGTAATCCCTTGGGCCTAGTGCCTGACCTAGGTAAACTGAGGCGGGGCAGCAGAGGGCTTGGGAGTCCACAGGGCACATCTGGCGCTGTCAGCTGTGTGATTGTGGGCAGAGAAGCTACTAGGACGAGTCCCACCCTGGTGGGCTGTCCTGAGATGGCACCGAAACTCTGCCATGGAGCCTTCAGCTGCTAGACAAAGGGCTAAACCCAAACATAGAAATTCCAGAGTGGAAGGAGAACCCCCCATTTGGGGCAGGGCAGATGGAGCCCCTGGAGAGGGAGGGCCTGGTGGAAATCCACAAGCAATCACTGGGGGCCAGGGGAGGGGGGCCAGGGGAGGAGGCCCAGCCTCGCCCTCCATCCTCACAGACAGGAGATCCCAGGGCTAGGGACGACTCCACGAGAGACACTGGGGTATCTTCCCCCAGGGAGGAGGGGTCCCCAAGTTCCACAAGACAAGACCTGGACTGTGCCAGGCTCTGCCAGCACCAGCCCTTCCTGATCCAGAAACAGCCCAAAGGGCCAGGCTGAGCTGGAGAAGCAACTGAGCAAACCCCAACTGTGGAAAAGGTCCCCAAGCCCCACAGATGGCCAGGCACCCACAGAGCCACGTGGAGCCAAGACCACAGAGCACCGCTGCCACACCAGCCACTGCAGGTCCAAGGCCCGGGAGGCCCGGTGTCCCTGGCGAGGGACATAGCTGCCTTGAGCCTGAACATGCCTTCCCTGGGGGCCCTTTGGCTTGAGTGTAAGCAGACTTCAGGGGAGGACCCAGGCTGTGTGGCCACAGGCATTTGGGAAAGCAGGCTAAGGCCTCTCCCTGCTGAGCCCCCCCGGCACAGAAACACAGAGTCCCCCAGCCCTCCAGCATGGGAGGGGCCACGTGGGCAGAGGACCGCTGCAAGGCACCTTGGCTGATGATCCAAAAGGCCCGGCTTGGCAGTCAGCCACGCCTGGGCTCAGACCCCTGCAGCCTGCAACTCCCCAAGGCTGTTTCCCAAATCAAGCGGGGAGATCTCAGCACCTACCTCCCAGAGGCCTCAAGATGAGGCGACACCCTGCGGGGGAAACCACAGCCCTGCCCCAGGCCCCACCCCAGGCCCACCCCACCCCCTGCCCCTGCCCCAACCCCACACTCACCTGGGGGCTGCCAGTGCTGAAGCCCAGGGTGGGTGTGGTGGGCACCGACATGGAGTGCGGGCCCATGGGGGAACTGATGACGGAGAAGGGCGGGCCCATGCCATTGATGGGGGAGCTCAGGGTGCTGATGGGGGAGTGCAGCTGCCCTGGGGAGCCGATGCCAGGCCCCAGGGACGGGTGCAGCGAGGGGGCGGCCATGGAGCCTCGGCCTGTCGGGGAGGTGAGGGACGAGTTCACCTGGGTGGAGAAATCTGCAAGACAAGAAGCCACAGGAGGGCAGTCAGCACAGGCCACGCTGGGACCCACCACATGCCTGCTCCCCCAGCCACGGGCACACCCACGGGAAGACCACGGCACCCCCAAGGTAGCCCCGTAGGTTTTGACAGCTCACCAACGCAAATGTACACTCACTAGGGGACCCCTCCAAGGCACTGCCCTGTGCCAGAGGACCTGCAGCACGGGCTCCCGAGCAACTCGGCTTCAACAAGCCCCTCCTGTGTTGAAGGGGTCCCGGAGGACCCCTCCAAGGCACTGCCCTGTGCCAGAACCCAGCTTTAGGCTGGGCCTGCAGCAGATGCGGGAAGAGCCCGCTGTGAGTGTGCCCCAAGATGCCTGCCTGGGCCGCACCAACCCGCATCGCTCCAGGCTCATATCCGGGGAAGACAGAGGGAGGAGTGGCTGGTGGCCAGGACGCAGACGGAGGAGTGGCTGGTGGCCGGGACAAGACAGCCACTCTGCCCACTCCACAGGGGCTCGAGGTGAAAGTCTGGGAATAATGGTAAAAGGCACAGAGGCTGGTGTCTCTGAGCACCTCCCGTGTGCTAGGACCTGGTCAGTTCTGGGCATGGGTGAGTTCGTGGAATTGGGACGTCCACAGTGAGCACCGAGATCCTCCCATTTTACAGACGTGGGAAGCCAGGCCCTGAGTCCCATAGCCTCCTGTGGCCAAGCCAGGACTGGCACTGCCTGCTGACCCACTGCCATGTCTGTGGCCCTCAGCAGCAGGCCACACTCAGGCCACACTGCCTGGGCCTGCTCAGGTGCCACAGCAGCAGTAACCCAGGCACCGCACACTCGGGCCCCTGGCTCCATGGTCTGAGATCTGTCTGAGGGGAGCAGAGGGGTGGGACGGGGTACTTCCCATGAGGGCGGTGGGCTGGGCACTGCTGGGTGGCTTTGTGCCAGGCCTGGGTGTGTGCCAGGAGCAAGAGGGCAGCCCACAGATACCTCAGGAGAGGCTGGGACCTCCCACACTCCCGCCTTCCATCTCAGGGATTTCAAAGCCCAGAACACGCTTCAGGAGGCGCCCGCACCCTGGAAGCTGGCACAGTGGGAGGGAGTCTCCCAGGTGGCGAATCCACTGCCCATGGGCATGAGTGATCACTGGAAAATGTCAGAGCCCACCCAAGGCAGCAGAGACGGCAGCTCGTGCTGGGAGCCGTAGGTACCACCTGCCTGCCCCACCCTGCCTCCGACGGGCCGGGCACACAGGGCAAGTCCCTCTCCCTCTCCAGGTCTCGGCCTTCCCATCTGCAGAATGGTCTCTCAGGCCCTCCATGCCTCACCCTGGTAATCACAGGCACTCTGGGGAATCGAGCAGGACCATGAGCGGAGTGGCTGTGACTAAGCCCACAAGCCCCAGGTAAGAGGACACCCCCGGCTGCACCCCTCCACAGCCCCAGGAAGACTTCACCTCCCAGGCCTCACAGCGGCCATGTCCAGGGCACTGGCTCACTGACTGGGTGCCAGGCTAGAGCGGAAGAAGACCTGAGCCAGGCCTCTCACCAGCATCTGCCCATGCGCCCTGCGTCTCGGGGAGACACAGCATGAGTTCTAAATGCCGCCACCGCCCAGCAGCTTCGGGACCGGGGCCACACCTGACCCCGTCCAAAGCCGGCATTCCTCTCACACAGCTCAGCTGCCCCAAGCAGCTACCCTGAGAAGGAAGCAGGAACACAGAAGCTCTGCCACCCTGTGCCCACCCCTGTTCCAGCAGCCTCAGGCCTGCTCCACACACCCCATCCTGCTTCCCTTCCCAGGGAGGAAGGTGCAGGGAGGAGGCCTGGATGCCAGCTTCAGCCAGGACTGCCCTGGGGGCAGGTCCACAGCATGGCAGACGGGCCTGGCTGCCAGTAGTGCCCCATGACACTCGGGATACAGACCCCACCAGCAAATGACCCTTGTCTGACCCACTGGAAACCATCATCGTTCATAAAATTGGATAAGCCTCTTCATTGAACTAAGAAATGTAGACTTAAAGAATTCCAGAACCAGATGTTGGTGGCACCTACTGGCAAAGTTGGGTACTACAAACCAGCCCTATTGGTCATTAAACTCCCTGGAGGACACGCGGGAACCACGTGTAAACGTCAAACACGTGCAGCCCACAGGTCTCCATGTGCAGGCAGAATCCCCAGGCGCAGAAGGCCAGGGAGGGAATAGCTAGGCGCCGACAAGAGAAGGCAGGCAGAAGAGTGCGTCTAAGACAGACAAATACAAACTCAGGCTGCTCACGTGAGTCTGTGAAATACCTGCATATCCTGGTGTTACTGATCCCCGCCACTCTCAGAGAAGCTACCACCGCCAGCCTGTGCCAGACAGGGAAACTGAGGCATGGAGAAGGTGTCAGATGACAACTGTCCCAAAGGCACACTCCCAGAAACCTGCAGCTGCCCCTAGGCCAGGCAACCACTACCATGCCCACCAGGCCACTGCGGGGACCCTGAGAATGCCACGGGGCTGCCCCATCACAGCCCTGCCCCACCCACCTTCAGCTGACCCCTGGAGGAGGAGACCTGAGCCGGCTTCTTCCCTTTCCAAGTCTCAGTTTCCTCATCTGTGAAATGCAGACAGGCACACCTACTCAGCAGTGAGTTCTGCTCGGCGCCAAGCCCAAACAGGCTGAGCCTGGACCTGGCTGGGCCCTCTATCCAGGCCAATCCAGGGAAGGACCGTGCCGACTTGAAGGCAGAAGGGACAAGAAAGTACAAGTGTGCACAAATCGGCTTTGCAGGCACGTCCACCAGGCAGCCCTGGGGGCACCTGGGAGGAGGCCGGGCCACGTGGGGAGCCCAAACCTCAGCACCGTGTTCAGAAGCCAGGCCTTGGAGTGGCCCAACGTGAGGCCCCAGGCACCCCTGGGGAGGCCGCCCACCTCTTTCATGGCCTCTGGGAGGAAGACGGGAATGGTGAGGCCATGGTAGAAGTCACTCCTGGAATCTTTCAGCTTCTCCACCCCACCCCCTGCTGCAGGTATCATCTGGGAAGACTGAGGGGTCAGGGGGACTCTGAATGGGAGGAGATGACTACAGGCTTTCTGGGACAGCCTGCCAGACCACCTCAGGAGCTGAATTCCTTAAGCCAGCTGCTCCAGGCCCGCTCCCAACCCTTCCTGTTTACACAGACTCCATCCACAGCAGACACCTTCCCAGAGTCTGGGTGACAATAGGCTGGGTGTGTTTTCTGGAATCCTCTAGAGAAAGATGCTTTTTGGCCAGGAAGAGAATATTTAAAAAGAAAAGGCAAAAAAATGCCTGGACATCCCCTGCCCACAGCGAAAGGCCCGGGCCACACGCGCGGAGACTGTCTTTTCCAGGTCCTTTATTTGTCCCCGCCCCCATAAGTGGTGGCTCCCATAAGGTGTTATTCTTAACACATCCTACTTTGGGGCTGGGCACGGTGACTCACGCCCGTAATACCAACACTTTGAGAGGCCAAGGTGGGCGGATCACCTGAGGTCAGGAATTCAGGGCCAGCCTGGCCAACACGGCAAATACCCTTCTATACTAAAAATACAAAAATTAGCCAGGTGTGGTGGTGCACGCCTGTAATCTCAGCTACTCAGGAGGCTGAGGCAGGAGAATTGCTTGAATCTGGGAGGTGGAGGCTGCAGTGAGCCAAGATCTCACTACTGCACTCCAGCCTGGGCAACAAGAGTAAAACTCTGTTACACACACACACACACACACACAATCCTACTTTGGTCTTGCAAGGGTGCTTGTCACCATCTGGTCTCCACTGGCTTCCCTAACCCTCTAGACTCACCCTCATGCCACAGGGACAGTCTCAGACACCCAGACCCAACCCAGAGGCCAGCAGACGCACAGCCCTCCCCGAGCAAGGGAGTGACAGAGGGGCCTGAGTGGCAAAAACTGAATCACGGGATCTGGGAACCTCAGAACCTGAGCCACAAGGGGCCCCACAATTACACAGCCTCACATGCCTTACAGCCACCGTGCCCCCTTAGGGACCGCAGGCAATCAGTGTGACTCAGAAGCCCAGGGGAGGAGGAGTTCACAAAGCCCATTGGGACCTCCAGGGCTAAACGGAAGAGAGGAAAGACAGTGGTCCCCACGTGCGCCCAGGCGCCTCACACGTCTACTAGATTTCTACCCAGGAAGACAGCATGGAAGAGGTGGAGTGACGCTCCCTTGGCACAGAACTGACTCTGAAGTACAGATACCACGAGGCCAGGAACAAAAGCCGTGCAGCGGAGACAGATGCCCAGAATGCCCAGCGGCAGGCAGGCACGGAGCAGCTCCCTGGGCCCCAGACGGCAGATCCCGACTGTCGGGGGCTAGGCGGCACGTTTGCGAACACTGAAATAAGGAACGTTCTCATCCTGGCCGCAGCCCAGCGACAACACAGACTGCTCCGAGGCGGTGAGCTCCCACCAGGACCCTCGCACCCCCGAGGGGCTGCTGGAAGTGGGAAAGGACGCCCCTGTTGACCCAAGTTCCCAAGCTGCACAGTTCGCTGCAGAACGCCCTCCAGCACCAGGATGCTTCTGCTGCCTGGACCCCAGAGCAGGAAGCCTGGGGAACCCCCACCAACTCTCTTCCGGCCTCTGTCTGGCAGGCGAGGGTGGCAGAGGAGGCGGCAGGAAATGCCAGCCCAACTGTGGCTGGGGCAGGGGTGAGCGATCAGGACTCCAGCCCCTCCTGGGCAGCCAGGGAACCCCCAGCTACAGGAGAGGGGAAGTCGAGTCTCCTCCACATCCCTTTGGAAGCTGCAGGGCCAATCGTGGCAGGTCTGAGCAGGCCACAGGCTGGGGCAAAGGGATCAGGCCACCTGTCTGGATGGACAGCAGAGGACACCCAGGCCGTCCAATCCAGGGCCCCAGGGAGCTGGACAGGAAGCCTGGTGGAGGGAAGGACAGCGCTCCAAATGAGGGAGTGTGGGTGGGGTCCCATGGCCTCCACAGTGGGGCATCCAGGGCGGCGCAGAGAGAGGGCTGGGTTCCCGGGACACGGGAGGAGCTCGGTCTGTGGTGAGGAAGCCCACCCAGACGAGCGCTGGCCCTGGGCCTGCCTGCTCCGCCTGCCTGCACGGTCCCTGCAACCCTACACCGCCTGCCTGGGGATCCCCCCGGAACTGAAACCCCGTGGCAGGCAGCTAGCAGGCCCTTGGAGCTTCCTAGGCCGCCCACCAGCAGCCCCCACCTCCAGAAGCACTGCCTCCCCTGGCTGCCCAGGGGAGGGAGAAGGGCAGCCCTGGCGGGAACTGGGATGGGTACGTGGCAGGGACCACGGCGCGTCAAGGTTTGGGGGAAGCTGAGGGTGGTTAGTGTGGGAGGAAGAGGAAGGAAGTATCCGCAAGACCCAGAGGGTGAGGGGCCCTGAGGAACCAGGGTGGGGCGGGCAGCCATGCCCAGCACAGGCGGTGCCAGCCGTGGTGGTAACAGGCTCCTACTCACCCCTGGGGCCACAGGACACACCACTCCCTGACAGGGAGACCCTAGGCAACCCTTAACCTCCACAAGCCTCAGTTTCCCCTTCTGTAAAATGGGCATGCCAACAGCAGAGGCTGTTGAAGAATGGACCCCACGGGCCCTCGGCAGGGTGGGTGCTCAGCACCTGCTGCGTGTCTGTCCCCCACCTCCCCGCGGGGACAGGCAGAGACTCGCCTGTCACCTCCAGCCCCAGGAGCATGGCCCACTCTCTGCCTCTGGGCCAGGTGTCAGCTTACAGCTCAGATGGCCCAGGCTGGAATTTCAGCTCTTCTGAGGTTACCCTGCCCTTTCCCCAACTAACACCCCGGCCCCAAATCTCAGCCCCATCTGAGGACAGGCCAGCCTGGCCCTCCTGAATGGTCAGGAGAGACCCTAGCCTGCCTCCACAGGAGTCTGTGGGCCCCAAAGCAGGGTCTGATGGGGAGCTCCCAGAAGGCAATGTCGGGGGCCCCATGGGGAGGCCCCAGCCCCTCCCTCAGCCAGGCCTATGAAGTCACCTGCCTGAGGGAATCAGAACACTCAGGCCCCTACTCTGAGCCAGGGGTATCCCAGAATCACCCAGACCCTGGCAGAGAGAGGAGGATGGGGCTGGCATGCCTAGGCACCCGCCTCCTTCCCTCCAGTCTGCACCTGCCCACAAGACCCCCAGGAGGTGGCCCTCAGGGCTGCCGGCCCCACACAGACCCCGGGGTGGCCTGCTCCCTAGCCCTGCCCTACCCAACCTTCCGTGACACACAGGGTGCTCCAAGCTCTCAGTGAGACGGGCCCTTCCATGATCAGCCCCCAGGGGCTGGCCAGTGTGCCAGGAGGGAAGGGGTGAGACGGAAGCAGCGGTGGACACAGGAAGCCACGGCGAGGGGCAGGTGGGACTCTGCCAAGGGAGGGGCAGAGATCTGGTTCTGCGCCAGACACAATGCCACAGTCCTGCCAGCCCCATGGACATGTGGGAGCCGGGAGAGAAAGGGGTTACAGAGGCAGCACGGACGGGCTCCGCCAGGAATCAGAGGGGACAGATGCTTCCCTGAGAGCCCAAGGTATCTCAGGACACAGCCCAGGCAGGCCGGGTCCGGTCAGGCTCTGGACCCTGCCTCTGTGAGTTTGGTCCCTCAGGTTCCACGTGACAAAAGAGACCCTCAAGGACTCTGAATGCCAAACCCACCTTTCTGATCGCCAACACCTGCACAAATCCGGAGAAGGCAGGACCTTGAATCCAGAGGAACCATGTACTGGCCTCTCCCTCCTTGAGCTCCTCCTATCCCCTCCCCCCGCAGCCCAGGACACTGCCACAGCGGGACCCTGTCCAGCTTCCCCAGTGCAAGATCAGGGGCTGGCACTTCCCTGGGGGAGACTAGGAGATTCAGGGAAGTGAGGGGATGGGACGTCAAGACGAAGGGCCCAGGGGTGCTGCCTGAGGTTTCTGGCCCCTGAGGCACATGGCATTGAAGTACAGCTGGCCAGGCAGCTCAGTCACGGGGGAGACAGAGCCAAAGGCAGATCTGCAATCAGACCCACAAGACCCTGCCAGACCCCCACACCTTGATCTTCCCCAAGCCTCAGTCAGGAGACATCAACCTAGCACCTTTCAGTCTTGCCTGACCTCAAACTCCGGGGGCACAGGCAGTGGCCCCTCATGGAGACAGGAAAGGGCCTTGGCAGGAAAACCACACTTGATTATAGAACTCAGCTTAGGGCGATGTCTGTGAAGGAACCCAGCGTGTGCACAATGACATATCTGCATGTCACTGCCATCAACATCGCCATCGACATCACCATGGTCATCACCGCCAACACCACCACCATCATCACTACGATCACCATCATCAACATCGCCTTCATCACCACCATCATCACCATCAATATCAACACCATCATCATCACCATCATCACCACCACCATCATCACTACGATCACCGTCATCACCATCACCACTACGATCACCATCA
>NW_016107801.1:1117913-1141167 GCF_001604975.1 Cebus imitator
GATCACCATCATCACCATCACCACCATCAATATCAACACCATCATCACCATCATCACCATCACCGTCATCACCACCATCACCACCATCACCACTACAATCACCATCATCATTAATATCACCTTCACACCACCATCATCACCATCACCACCATCAACACCATCAATATCAACACCACCATCATCATCATCACCACCACCATCATCACTACAATCACCGTCATCACCACCATCACCACTACAATCACCATCATCATTAATATCACCTTCATCACCACCATCATCACCAACATCAAACGCCATCATCATCACCACCATCACTACGATCACCATCATCACCACCATCAACACCACCACCACCATCACTATGATCACCTTCATCACCACCATTATCACTATCAATATCAACACCATCATCACCATCATCACTACTATCATCCACCACCATTAACATCACCACCACCATCACCACCATCATCACCATCACCAACCTCATCAACACCATCACTACATCATCATCACCACCATCATCACCATCACCAACCTCATCAACACCATCACTACATCATATTACCACCATCATTGCCAGCTGAGCAAACCCTTGACCTGCTCCATTATGCAGACGGAAGGCTGAAACCAAGAGAGGTTGACAAATTTTGTCACAAGTAGCAAGGGGATGGTGTTTTGGGTCCTCTTGGCCATACTGAGCAAGCTGAGGACCCGCCAGGAGCAGGAGGAAGAACAGGAAGTGGTGCCCAGTCTGTGCCACCTTTGCACAGCCCATTCATACAGCCTAGGGGCACTGGGATTAGACCCAGTGGTGGCAGGCTCAGCTGCAGCCCAGCCACGGTGAGGGAAGTGGGAAGCACACCCAGGAGGAAGAGAGCAGTCGGGAAGGGACTCCCCATGAGCAGTCAGCACCTGCACCCAGTAAGCATTCAAGACAGAGCTGAGGGGTGAAGACACCCACTACCTGGGGCATGAGGACTAGGGTCTTTGCAGGAACGCCCCTGGCATGCCAACTCCCCTGATAAGCCCACAGCCCACAGGAGCCACGGCCACAGGCCTCACACCAGGCCTAGCTACATTCAACCAAACGTGCACACATCACCTTCCCCCGATTCTTACAGCAGTTGCTGCTGTCACTCACCAGGCTGGCGGGTGGCCAGATGCCCATGTGGCCACTGTCCAGGAATGCCCCAGCTGCAGAGGCGCACACTTAACCTAGGACCGGGCTGCCTGAACCACCACAGTTCAGAAGAGGTAACAGCTTCAGAGCTGTATCCGCTCCCAAATTCTTCACAGCTTAGAGGCAGGTGGGGACAATGGGGGACACAATCCAGCCAGGCCAGGCAGCTGGGAGGTGCAGGCCGAACTCTTGCCAGCCCCCCAGCCCTCCGTGACCCAGCCTCCTGGCTGTGTCATGCCTGTTTCACCATCCTGTATGTGCCGCAGATGCCCCCAACACTGGCTCACAAAATGCCAGCTCCCTACTGTCACCTTCCGCTTCCCCATGATTCCAGGACTTCCCAGGGTAGGCAGGTTTTTTTTTTAGGAGAAGCCAAGTGACCAGCTGCAGAGCTGGTCCCTAACAAGATGAACAGGCAGGGCCTGTCCCCAGAGGGCTGTGGGGCTGCAGTGACAGGCCAGTGGCTGCAGGACCTGTAGCCGCAACCCGAATGCCCACCCGCCGCCGGGCTCCTAGTGCAGCTGCCACTCCTCCACCCACCCAACAGCACAAACCTCAAAGGATGTCCATCCCCAGGGTGCAGCCCACACGGCCAGTGAAGTCCTGAGCCCAGGGGCCAGGACCAGGAACCCCAAATCTGAGGCTGGCCCTTTCAGGAGAGCTACAGGGCATTTGATTTTACCAGGAAGCCACCACGTTCCCCCAGCTAGAGATGGCCAGGTAAGCGAGAATTCAGGTAGCCTCACGGAGGGGGTCACCCATCCATCCCAGGGACCCAGAAGTCAGGAGAGCTTGGCCCAGCCAGTGACAAGGAGGAAGCCAGGAGAGTGCAGTGATGGAAACCGCCCAGCTCCAGGGCCAGGCCTGTCCAGCCACGCTCACTCCACTGGTTCCCAAAAAGGACCTCCTGACATGGGGTACAGGGAGGAGGCGGGTTAGGACCGCCCACCTAGAAAGAGGCCAAGGAGCCCCAAGTCCTGAAGCTGCTCTCCAGTCCCATGGCTGGAGACACTCAGCAAGCTGATCTATGCCCCTGTACGGCCGTTCCCCCGGGGGCACGGTGAGGAGACCACCCAGCTCCTCACCAGCGCAAAGGCTGGGAGGGTGGGAGTCACGCCCCAGGCCTGCCAGCGTCCCCGCAGGAGGAAGCGGAGTCACGCAAAGGGCATGACCAAAGGTGTGGGGCCACCAGGAAGCTGGGAGCCCGATGGCCTGCATGTGACGTCCTTCCCACCCTCCCCCTCCGTAAAATGGAGGCTCTGACACCAGGGCCCGCCCTGCGCAGTGCACCCAGCCAGGTGACCATCACGGCCCCCTGCAAACACACCAGCTTCACCGTGTGATAAAGACGTGCCGCAGGCAGCAGCTACCACAGCTCAAAACCTACTGCAGGTGCATGCCAGGCCCACGCTTCATCACATGCACTCACGGAAGTGTCGTGACAAGGGGGAGCCACTCCCACTCCCGTCCTGCCAGGGAGGAACCGGGGCTCAAGGAGACGAGATGCTTCCAAGCCCAGAACAAGAGATGCCAGGCCCAGGCCTGGAGCCCCGGCTTTCTGAAGCCTCGCTCCGCCCTTGGCCAGCCCTGGACCAGCCCTCAACCACCAGGGTGGCCAGACACAGCAGACGCCCATGCGCCCTGAGCGTTCTGGCAATGCTGCCCACCTTGGAAGACAGGCACCAGCTCAGGCGCCTGGCAGGACCTCACCTCTCCAGGGCCAGGCAGGGGCTCCTGGGCACTGCAGCCTCCCTTCCAGGCCGTACCACTGAACTGACTCTGGCACCTCCACGGAGCCAGACCTTCGAGGAGGGTGAGTGGGAAGCAGGGGAATTCCTGGAGAAACCCCACCTGCCCCCAGCCCGCCTGTGCGGCAAAGGGGCCCTCAGCCTGCGGGCTCTTGGGGGTAGTTTCCCTTCAATAGGAAAAGAAATGATTCTTGTTTCATTTTGAGCCATGTTGCTCTTGGTGGCTGAGAGGCCCCACCACCACGGCCGCCCCAACCCCCCACCAGCAGCTCTGTCGTGGAACGGCCGGTTCCCACCCTCAGGGCGGCTCTCCTCTCCGCCTTCGTGTGCATGCCTAGCCGGCTCCGGAACAGACCTGCAGATCCTCAGGTCCCACCTGTGGTGGAGCGTGGCCAGCTCCGCGCTGGAGGCCCAAAGGATAGTTCAGTGGGGTACCCTGGAATGATCAGGGCAGAGGGCGCTCCCCGAGGCAGGGCCTGGGGCCTGGCATGGGACCGGCCTCTCTAGGGGACATCCCCGGTCCTCCCACAGCCCACTGAGCAGCACTATCTGCAGACGTGGGCACAGGTGCTCAGAACAGGCAGGGCACGGCCGCCAGGGGTATGCAGTGGTCAGAGGCTGGGCAGGAAGTCGCTGAAGGGCAGAGCACCTGCTCAGCACCCAAGGCTGACAGTGGGGTCCGCCTCCAGCTGGTCCCAGCTTTCCAAGAACCCCCTCCACACCCTCGCCATAAGCCCAGGCCCAGCCCAGAACACAGCACCATCCCCACAGAAGATGCTCGCCACCCACACGCCCTAGCCGGGTGCCTGTCATGTGCGGGGGCCTGACTGGCAGAGCGTCTACAGATGGGAGACGGGCCTCACCCATGAGACAGACCGAGAACGGGGCGTCAGCCCACTGAGCAGGACTTCCCCCAGCACCGCCCCGGCCTGGGTGCTCTCCCTGCCCACCCCTCCCGGGGGCAGGGCTGTGGCGGAGCTCACCCGCACTGGCACAGAGGCTCAACTGTACAGCTTGCCTCTTCAAGCTCAGCCTCCATGCGTCCCTCCTGCCCCGCAGAAACTTGCTGAGGGCCCATGTCAGGCTTGTCACTGCTCTGAGTGAAACAAACCACCCCGTGGCCACGGGCACCACAGGCCCCACGGGCTGAGCCTCAGACACCTCCCTCCTGGCTGCCGTGCCTGCTGTGTGGGGCCTGGCCCCCCACCCGCTGCCCCAGGCTAGGGCTGTGGGCTTTGGAGGTGTAATGAGGAGCCCAGGAAGTTCCAGCAGCGACAGAGTGGTCATCTGGTCGAGTGGCCCGTGGACGGATGGACGGATGGCAGTGAAGGGGTGTGCTGAGCTGGCTTTTGCCTGGTCTGGCTAGGTCTGAACTTGGCCACTTCTGGGGGATCCAGGGCCCCCTAGCCACTGTCTGTCAGACTCCCCCTCCATCCCCCTGCTCCCAGCCAGCCCAGGGAGAGGGGTGCCCAGTCTGCACCAAGGAGATGCAGGCCCAGGAGGCCAACAGGAAACCCTGCGGGGAACCCGGGCAAGCGCAGGCCCCGCCCACTGCCCCCAGGACAGCCACCCCGTCCTCACCAACCTCTGATCCAGAGCCTCACGGTGCCCCTCCCAATCCCACCAATCGGCACGCATCAGCGTACTGCAGCAGCAGGCAGGGAGGAGCCGCTGGCCTGCAGATGGGAGGGTGAACAGGTGGCAGGCAGCGTCTCTGCTCCTCCGTGCCCGGCCCCAAGAACCCAAGAGGGGGCGGCAGCTAGCACGCACACAACTCCCGGCCCAGCCAGCAGCTACCGGGGGCCCTGGAAGGAAAGGGAGGGATGGACAGGCCGGAGGTAGCCATGGGGTCTCTCTCCAGACTCCAGGTGACCCCGTCCACAGAGCGGCTCCAGCAGGAAAGCCCACCAGCCCCTCTGTAAACGCAGAGCCAGACACAGCCAAGTCCAGACCTAGCCAGGCCAGGCTAAGGCCAGCTCAGCACACCCTCTCCACCACTGTCCCCTCCACGGGCCACTTGGCAGGATGTCCACTCTGTCACTGCCGGTACTTCCCAGGGCCCCCCATTATACCACAAAATACAAAGCTCCCAGCCCAGGACAGACGCACCCAAGCCCTAGCCCCTGGCCCTCTGGGGCCAGCCCCCTGCTGTCTCTGTCCAGCACCCTTCCCAGCCTGCTTGGTCTCACCAATGTCCACCTCTCTGGAACCCACAAGCAACCCCCAGGGGTGACCAAAGCCAGCGCCCACATGTGCAGGGAACCCAACAGACCTGTATTTCCACCAACTTCTTCCCTCCTCACAAATCCGGGAAGATGGGTTTGTGAAATGTGAACCATGCTCTGTGCCATCCAGAGGGGCAGGGGACAGCAGCGAGCTGGGGGTGGTCATGACAGGACTGGCCAGGTGATGGACATGACTCAGGAAGACCCAGGAGACTAAACCTCTCATTGGAGGCCGGTGCCTGGCAGGGAGGCGACAGGGCCCAGCTCAGGGGCTGGGGCAGAGTGGACACAGGAAGCAGGTCACCAGGTCTCAGCCCTCTGGGGCATCCGGCAGGGGCCAGAAATGGCCCTTCCAGGGCTTCTGACCCACACACAGTCCATAAAGCAGCAGACCCCGCCAAGCAGGAAGGGGCTCCGTCCCTCCAGAGAACTCCAGACACCCGGAGACCCTCAGCATCTGCCCAGGGCACCCGGCTGCCACCTGGCTCGGGAGGAGGATGGGGCAGAGGAAGGACAGTGAAGGATGCCTCCCCTCCCCATGAAGGTGCAGGAAGACCAGGGAAGGGGGCCGGGAAAGCCCGATCCACCCAGGATGGCAGGACCAACTCCAGAAGCTAAAACCTCCACGCGCCTGACTCCCGAGAGAGGCTCCTGCTCAGTGCCTTTGCATCACCTTTGCGCACAACACTGCCCTGAGGCTCTGGATGACTTCCCAGAGGGTAAGCCGCCAGACAGAGGTACCCGTGGGAGAAAGGACACTCACCTCCAGGAGGCCACGGGAAAGGTGTACAAATCAAAGTCCAGCAGCCAGCAATACAACAGACCCTGGGCTCCACTCCCACGTGTGACCGGACATTCCCCAGTCATCCCCAGAAGAGACAGTTAGTGTGCTTCCAGAGACATTTAGAGAGCCTGGCCTGGCCACCAGATGCCCGTAATGACCCCACCAGATGCCTATAATGGCCCCAACATGTGTGCAAGTGCTCGAGAATGCATGTGTGCAAACAGGCACACACGCACACATACACACACACGCACAGCTTCTAGCTGAGAACGCCAAAGACATCCCCCAAACCTGATTTAGTCTAACAGCCTAGGACATTTTCTACGCAAAAATAACTTTACACCAATCAAACCTCCTGTCACATCGAGAGACAAGCTGACCTGGAAAACTCTTTCTATGCCCACTTTACAGATGAGTCAATCAAAGCCAAGAGCTGAAGAGGCCTCTCCATGGGGTGCGGAGACAGGAGCCCTGTACGCACTTCCTGCCCTCCAGGAAGAGTTGCCGAAGGGACGCGAATTCAAACCCCCCACGTCATCTCCGAAACAGAAATCAGAGTTCTTTGCTGCAAGACTCTGGGGCTTTCAAGAAGCCTCGGGCTCACAGACTCAGGCTGGGAACAGGATCACCCCAGACAGCCCAAGTGAGGCAGGGGTTTGGGGGAAAAGGGGAGAAGCTGAGTCCAGAGAGGCCTGGGACAGGCTCACGGTCAGCAGCAAGTCAGGGCCAGCGCCAGGACCCGTGTGTGGGGCAGGCACGCCGCATGTCTGCCGCTCACGGACGGTGCAGAAGCGGAAACACTCGTGGCAGCTCTGTAAGGCAGGCCCTGCTCAAGGACTGCATGGTGCCCAGGTGCACCGAGTTCTATTCCAGGTGTCAGCTCCAAAGCCAAGTGGCTCCCAGAGACTGCCTGGCACAGCCTCGCCTGGCACCCACCAGTGCCCATGCCGTGCTGAGGAAGGCTGGGCTAAACATTTACAAACTGCGAAAAGACTTTAAAAGGCCTGGGAAAATCGAGATGGTCCAAGCCTGCACCCTGGCCAGCCCCATCTGGTTTGAGGCCCTCCCTGAGGCTCCCCGTGGTCTTGGGAAAGTTACTCCACGGCACTGAGCCTGTTTTCCTACACCGTAGGCGTGTCCTTCTAGGCACGTCCGTGAAGACGAATGAGGACCCCACACGGGCCCTGGCACTCAGCGCAGGCCAATTAAGGGCACTCCTGGCCACGAAAAAGAAAGGAAACAGGACATGAGCCAGGACCAGGCAGCTGGGGGCCGGCTCCGGCCTGTACCAGCAGGATGGGTGTGGGGACCCTTACTCCCTGCAGAAGGGCTGCCCCTACCAGTCTCCCCTCTCACCCCTCAACGCTGCAGCCAGGGCAGAGGACCAGGGCAGGTGGAGGCTGACCACCCACCCCCAGTCTGGCCGCTGGCAGCTTAAGCCCCCAGCCACTCTCTCACACAGTGTCCTAACACTGGGCCCAGGACAACGGGGTCAGGTCCACTGCACCCCTCCAGCCACACAAGTCCCTGCCCCCACCCGGCCTCAGTTTCCTCATCTTTAAAATGGGAGTGCAGCAGACCCCAGGGGTCCTCCACAGAGCCTCAAGGCAAGGAGAGAGAGGAGAACCAGCTGCGCCCCACCCTTGCACAGAGCCCACGTCTTCCGTCTGGAACAAAGTGGCCTGAAAAGAGCCCTCAGGCCCAGACACCCAGAGGAGACCAGAGAACCCAGTGGTCTTGGCTTCTGGCAGACCCACGGCCAGCCTCAGTTTGCCCATCTGTTGCTGACAGCGGCAGCCTCGGAGAATCAGAACGCTCCCAAGATACCCTCAGCACAGCCACGGACAGAGCAGGCTAAACAGGCCACAGGCATGCTCCACGGGGCGGGGTGTCCCAGACCTGGCCCCCACACCTCCCTAGCCTCTGCCCACCTGGGGTCCCCAGATCCTCTCCCCCACCACCCCAGCAGACCTGCCATGAGTCCCACACCCCATAGGCAAGGCACAGGCACCCTCCCAGGCCACACGGAGTGGCCACCAAACCTGCCCCTCACCTGCCAGCCACCTGCGGTCCCCCACCCGCCAGGCCAGGCCACCGCCCGAGAGAGAGGCAAGGAGATGCAGCCTCATGGCAAGGGCAGGTGAGAGGTCCCACCACAGGGGTGGCCCCATTGGCCGCTGGCCGGCGGGCTCAGGGTCCCACAGCCTCGGGCGATGCAGCGTGGCGGCTAAGCGGGCAGGAAGGGGCCTGGGGGAGGAGGCTGGGCAGAGCTGGAGTCTCTTCCAGACGGCCTGGAGCTGGTTGTGAGCGAATGGTGCTCATGCTGGCCTGGCAGCCCAGTTCCCCTTTCCCAGAGCCGCCCGGTCCCCCACCCTCAACCAGACACCTGTGACCACAGGCGGCTGCCATTGGCCAAAGCCAAGAGCTTCTTGGAAGAGGACAAGGACCCCGGCCTCATTTCCTCAATCTGAGACACGGCTGTCACGCCCGCAGCTGCTGCAGCAGATGGTCCGCCACCCAGCAGGGGCCTGGGCAGAGGACAAGGGCAAGGCCCGGACGTCAGGCAGCCCCAAGTTCAAATCCGGCTCTACTGTGGCCAGCTGCCAACTGCAGGCAGATCAGGTGACCTGGCTAAGCCCGTTCCCCATCTGCGTGCTGGGGGATGATGGGAACAGCCGCCCCGACACGGTGCCAGCCAGCACGCAGGAGTGCTAGATAACCGGACGCAGGGTTCCCATCCTTGCCCTGGCCTGAGGGGTGGGGGAGTAGCCTGGAAAAAGCCCAGGCAGTGTTCCAGGGCCCGCCACTGCTGGCCTAGGCCCTCACGTCCCCACCACGCTATCCCCACCTGCTCCCAGCAAGGGCCGCACTGAGCAGGGAGCCCCAGAGAGCCTGCGGCCAGCACATGGGTCCTGGGAGAGTCCTGCAGGGGGCATGGGGGGTGCAGAGGCCTGAGTCAAGGAAACAGGCAGAGAGTCACCAGGGCAGGGACTGGAACAGAGCCTCGGATACTGGGGAGGCAGGGCCCGAGCAGCCCTGGATGGAATCCCCCTCGGGGGGCTTGAGGAAGCACACAGGGAACAGAACCTTCACGGCTCCCGCCTCCCTCCAGCCACACAACGAAGTCATTCTTCCAGGGCCCAGAACGCCTTTTGTGGCCCATCAGCCAATGGCCAGGCCCAGGGCCGGTGGTGAGCGTGGGGGTGTGGGGGTGCAGCTTTCAGCCCTGCCAGCCCCTGGCATGTTAGTGGGGGTCTTCAGTCCCCACCCACCCGGGAGGCCCGAGACACAACCAGCTCTGTCCACAACAGGCTGCCCTGCCCAGGCTGCAGAGGCCGCTGCCTGAGAACCAGGTCTCAAGGAGGGCTGCCCAGGGGTAGCTCTGAGCAGCAGGGACTCATGGCTGATACTCTGGTCTATGACCATTCCAGGCTAGGGCCTTCCTCCCTGCCCCACCAGTGCTGGGGACAGGCCAACAAGACGTCACGCAGGGCTGGAGGGGAACCAGAAGTCGCCCGTGGTGGCACCCCATAGGCTCACACCCATCTGAAAACCCTGCTGCAGGCAGTGCTCAGGGCGGGAGGCCAGGATGGCCTGAACCACTGGAGGGCACTGCCCTGCTGAGCACAGGGAAACCCACTGCCCACAGCCGCCCAGGTCACCAGTGTCCAGGTGGCAGGTGGGACATGGAGGCTCCTTCCTCCTGCAAGACAGAAAAGGGCCAGAGATCCCTCAACCCCAGGCTGACTGGGTGATGGCCCAGCACAGCCCACCTCGGTCTCTACCTCCAGCCCTGGCCATGCCCCTCAGCATGCCCTGCATGGGTCCACGCAGCTGCCCACCCTGTACTCAGGCTTTGCTGGCTGAGGGCCCCAGGCCAGTCCCTCTCCTCCTGGGCCTCCCCCACTACAAAAGCCCACACTCTGCAGAACCCGCTAAACTCCCACGTCTCCCCCAACTTCAGGGTGTCTCCACTGCTGCCACATACCCCGACTCCACCCTCAGTCACTGGGTACCCCAGCACGGCTCACTTTCCTCTGCCCCGCAGGCCCAGCCACATGCAATAGGTACCCACCACTGTCTGCCCTTTGGGGTTCAAAGATGATGAGGGAGATCCCAGGGGTGAAACTGTGGAGGGTCCAGGACTCACCCCTGGGGTGACAGTGTAGAGGGTCCAGGACTCCCCCCACACTGGGGGTGACAGTGTAGAGGATCCAGGACTCCCCCCACACTGGGGGTGACAGTGTATAGGGTCCGGGACTCCCCCCACACTGGGGGTGACAATATGGAGGGTCCGGGACTCATCCCCTGGGGTGACACTGTAGAGGGTCCAGGAGTCCCCCCACACTGGGGGTGACAGTGTAGACAGTTCAGGGCATCCCCCTGGGGTGACAGTATGGAGGATCTGGGACTCACCCCACCCCGCAGTGACAGTGTGGAGAGGTCTGTCTGGGACTCCCAGCTCTAACGAAGAGAAAATAAGGCTTTTGTTGAGTGGGGTTTGTACCACAGGCACGTGTCCGTCTCATAATAACAACACAGAGGAGCCCGGAGGCCTGGTTCCATCAAGACCCGGCCAGACGCTCCCTCGGCCTCGGATGTTGGCCTGGATCCCTCAGTCGCTCCTCCGAACATCCCGGCTCATCTGGTTCAGGGCCCGGGATCACACCTGGATAAGCTCACCAGGACGAGGGCAAGGGACATTCTGCCTGGAGCAGGAATCACAGCCCACCCACTGTACTCAGGTCGAAGCTTTATTCCCAAGAGCCACCATGCCACCACGCCAACTGCCAACTCTGCTGTGGCTGCTGGCCAGCCATGGCCCCCTGACCCTCTGAGGGCCTGGTTCCCCGAGTGGGGCGGGGTGGGGAGTGCGAGGCCCCTGTGGGATCCTCCGGCCCTCATCCCCTTGATGTACTTCATTTATGCCCAGCAAGCCTCCCTGGCAGCCAAGTGGTGCGGTCTCATGAGACTCAAGACTGTGGGTCAGTGGCCCCATCCCATGCAGCCCCAGGGCTGACCTCAGCTCCAGAAGGGATAGGCAAGTCCAAGACTGCACAGCCCCTCCGAGAGCCAGCAGAGACTGACCTCCCACCTCAGCAGGGCCCGGTGCCGAGCCCTGGACACACCTGACCTGCAGCCGGCTCCCAGTCCACCACACCCACACAACAGCGCCACCTCCATCTTGCCCCACTGTGACTTGGCTCATCAGTGAGAGATCCCCAGAGCAAGCCCAGCTGACCAGCTGCAGGGCCCACCTGTGTGTGCTGCCACTGGCAAAGCCTCTGGCAGGACCCAGGCTTCGGTGTGCCCATCCGTCTGCCCTACCTCTGTGCACACACAGGGCCACATCCGCCCAGTCACCCACAGCATGAGATGCCATCGCCTGAAGATCGGCCAGGCGGCTTCAGCCCCACTGCAGTCCCTTCTGGGCCCTTCAGCCAGGGTTCTGGCTAACCAGGCCCTGCCTAGACAGCCCAAAGGTGCGCCTGCATTCAGCAAGCTCCAAGAACTCGCCAGGCGCCGCGCCCAGCACGGAGGTAGGCTGAGCACTCGGTGAGCACCCTCAGGTGGGCGGGGCCCCACCAGCGGGGGCCAGGCCGCCCTGACCAGCTCTCAGGCACATCTCATCCCAGCTCAAAGACAGCAATGCCACAGACCAGGGTCTCCCAGAGAGAGCAAGCTGGTCGTTACACAGTCACAGCCCACCCGCACACAGCCACCAGGCCTCAGCATCCACCCTGGATAACGGGTGGGGGTTGGCTCGTAACCCGAAAGGCCCCTCCCTCGTGAATCTATACCCCAGCACGTGAATCTATGCTCCAGCAGTGCGCAGGGCCTGCTGGCGTCCAGTCCCCAGCCTCTGGTCCACCTTGCCAGTCCAGCAAAGCCAAGACAGCAGCCAGGGGCTTTCCTGGGGGACAGGCTGCGAGTGCAGGGCTCCTGGCCTATCTCTGACCAGCTGCCTTGGCCCGCCACAGCCCCCAGCTCTGGTCTCCTCGGCACCCAGCTCCTGGCCCCCAGGAGGCCCCACTGCAGCCCCCACTGCCTCCCCAGGCCTCACTCCTCCCAGCCGAGGTGCTGGAGGCCGGAGCTTGAGTCCCAGCCAGAGCCCTCCGAATCCAGTCAAAAGCAAACACACACACCACCACCCAAACCTCAGCTTCCTTCCTCCCCACACACGGCCAGCAGCGGGCACAGGCAGGGGCAGCGGCAGGCGGGGAGGCAGATGCCAGCCCGGACGGCGGGTAACGCTAGCCCCCAGCAGCTACACCTTGCCTCAGCCCGCTGCCCACCTCCCACATCCTGGCAGGGCGTACGTGCATCTTGGTGGGGATGGGGGGTCCTCATCACAGAGGCCAAGCGCCCAGCTTGCCCACCGGCCTCTCTCAAACTCCTGGGTCCAGGGACAGAGGGAGAGGAGGGGACATGGGGAAGACCCCGAGGCTACTACAGGGAGGGGCGTGGCTTCACCTGCCCACAGGTACGGTTTTCACCACCACCTGAACAGCTGCATCCAACCTGTCCCGTGGCCCCCACACAGCAAAGGCGCCCAGCAGCCACTTTATGACGGAGCTGGCAGTCTACTGAGGTCTGAGCTCAACTCCTCCGGACAGGGTTCTGCCAGCAGGTGAGGCCCACCGCATCCATGGACCCAGCCCCCAGCCCAGGCCGGGCACCCTGGCCATGCACTCTCACACCCTTGAGCCTCTTCAGAGCCTCTGCAGCTCCAAGATCTCCCTCCCAGGGCCTCCCTCAAACCTCCCAGCCCATGTCTGCCCTGCCTCAAATCAGCGCCACCGTGGGCTCTGACCGCAGCGAGGGCTCAGAGAAGGCAAAACCCACCGTCCAGGTCACAGAGCTAGTCAAGGCCCTACCGGGTTCATACTCTGTCTCTACCTGACTGGGCCCTGCCCCTCCTGCCCCCTGGGGCCACATTTCCCTGGGTGAAGTGAGGGGAACTCCCAGAATCCTCCACCCTCTCGGTGGCTGGGAGGGGTCCCAGGGCTCTGCTGTCTCTGCTGCAGAAGGACAGTGGGGGATCCATCCTGGGTGGAGCTGCCGTCTGCCTGCAGCTCAAAGCCCCTGACCTCAGGATGGGGAGCCGTGGATTCTCAGACCTCAGCCAGACCTGGCTGCCAGGGAGCTGCAAAGGGTGCTCCGTGAGGCTCGGGGACCAGTTTCACGCCCCCGCCCGCCCAGGAGCTGAGACAACCCACAGCCAGGGACTGTGGGGCAGTGATGGAAGGGCCGAGGCCTGGCCACAGAGGCAGCACAGAGGGCAGGGACCCCACGGCACTAAATCACCAAGCCTTCCCAAGGCCAGTTCCCAGATACCCCAGCCATCACACCGAGGGCCCCAGGCAGGACCCCACCCCACCCCTGCCCCCAGGCCAAGCCACAGGCAGGCCAGCCTCAGCACGCCAGCTCACAGTGCCCCAGCCGCCCCCACTCCTCTCCTGGGATCTGCATGACTCACGGGGCTGGCTCACCACCTCCAACCTATACCTCGGGCGGCTGCCCTCAACACACACACCTGCCCAGACTTGCCGCTGTGGCAAGACCGACCATGGCAATGGAGGGGCTGCAGGGGAGGGGCCGGGACGGTTATGCTCAGGCAGGGGGCACAGAGAAGGAAGCCCCTGACAGGCAGGAATCCCTCATCCTGAAACCCCAACAGCCCCAAGGCCTTCCCGCCCTCCAAGGGAAGCAGCCTGGGAGGCCAGAGGGAGTCCCGTCCTCTGTGACGGAGCCTCAGACTCAGAGACCAGCAGCCTCCAGGCGCTGCTGCACTGGAGAGGGGGCTGCAGCTGCCATGCCGGGTCCCAGGGCCACTGCCCCTCCCACACAAGGCCCCGGAGTTGGAGCTGGGGAAGGCTGAGCCCCACCCTTAGGGGGTGGCTGGGCCAAGGTCCCTGCAGAACACAGGCACAGAGGGGCTGAGCTGGACCCACAAATCACCTGGGCTGGGCCGAAGGTCTTCTCATCTCAATACTGGGGCTGTCCCGCTACTTCCCAGGACTGCAGCAGGGGCCAGAGAGGGGCTGGGGCAGGAGGGTGAGACCCTCCAGCTGTCAGGGAGCATGGGAGCATCGTCTAAGCCCTGGAGCAAGCCCCTGATGCGGGAGGGCCACCAAGACCCCAGGCCACAGCCACCAGCAATGCCTGCCACAGAGGGTCAGCGATGGGCAGCAACTCAGTCGTGGGGACCCTCCTCAACGTCCCGGACACAGACACAGATGCCATGGATGGCCAGGAATGAAGGCAGGCCCTGTCTCAGGGGCCCCAGAAGAGCTGATCACAGGCCAGCCAGCCTCCCCTCCCACCACCGTCACAGAGCCCCGGCCCTCCGTCATCCTCACCCCACAAACAGGGAATCTGCAACCTCGGCAACAGCTGCTGCTAAGCGGGGAGGTCCGAGCCCCGCCCTCAGGGAGCCCGCAGGGATCAGGAAGGGCCCAGCTAAGCACGGACAAGCAGGTCCAACCAGGAACAGCACAATTCTGGGTCCTGTGTGCAAAGGAGGCGTGGTGGGGAGGAGCTGTGACGCAGGAGGAGCCGGATGGGCCCCACATACTAGGCTGGACCCCAGGAGCTCCGCTGGCAGGCCAGAGACCCAGCAGGAGCTGCGTTTGCTGACTAATGGGTGGCAACTGAGGTCCACCCCCACCCACAGGGAGGGAAGGCAAGGGACATGTGTCCCACCTGAGGAAAGGAGCAGGTGCCCTCTTCCGGGCATAGGATGAAGCAGGACAATCCGACGTGAGGAAATCAAACAGAGTCACAGCCAAGGATGGCCTGGCTCCTCCAGCCCACCCTGCCAGGTCCTCACCCCGCCAGGTCCTCACCCCGCCAGGTCCTCGCCCCGCCAGGTCCCCGCCCCGCCAGGTCCCCGCCCCGCCAGGTCCCCGCCCCGCCAGGTCCTCACCCCGCCAGGCCCCCACCCCGCCAGACTCTCACCCCGCCAGGCCCTCACCCCGCCAGCCTCCAGAGGCTCCCACCCAACCAGGCTCCCACCCAGCCAGGCTCCAGAGGCTCCAACCCCTCCAGGCTCCCGCCCCCTGCCAGGATCCCGAGGCCATGCCAAAGGCTGCTCCAGAGGCTGCCTGGACTCTTGCAGACAGTGAGCCCAGCGAGGCTGGGGTGCTCACAGCCCGGGGTCTGCAGGGCAGCCTCCCTTGCCAAACCCCAACTCCAGGCTGTCTTGGGAGCGCCAGATGGCATGCGCCACCCAGGAGCTCCCCACCCAGCCCTCCTGCGACTCTGAGCAGCTGACCCAGCCTAATGGCCACAGTCCTGAGGCTGGTAGGGGCAGGGAGGGCCACCACTCCCATTACCTGCACCAGGTACTGTTCCTTGGGGACAGGTGACAGGGGCCAGAGCCTTTCCTCTCGATGCCCAGGAGCCTGCCTCTAAGCAAATAAACCATCTACATTCACCTCTAGGTCACGAGAGCCTTGGGGCCAGGCCAGCTCTATTCGCTGTCGGCATTGATTGCAGACGGCCACAGCTCCCTCGGGTGGCAAGGGTTAAACCGCACAGTGGTGAGGACCCCACACACGGGCAGGTGCACACACCTTCAGGTAACGGCAGCAACACTGGGGCCCGGCCTGGCTCCCCAGTGCCGACCCAGCCGACAGAGAACTTGCCTGTACGCCTTTGATGACAGAATCCAGCCGGGAACTCATGCCCAAAGCATCTGGGGTGGCCTGGCACCCTCGGAGCTCTGTGCCTTACCTGTGCCCTCTGCCCTGGCCCTGCCTAGAACCCTGGGTGGCTGCCAGCTTCCTGCCAAGCTGCCTCTTCGACCCTGGCCACATTCACTGTGAAACCTGCTCACCACCCAGGGCAACACTGTCTGCCCCCGAGGCCACCACTGCAGGAGGCAGCACAAGGGCCAGGCCTGGGGGCGGCCACCATGGAGTTGCATACCACCCGCCCCTGCTCAGCCCTTCCGCACACACCTGGATTCTCACAGCCCCTCCAAGGCTGGCAGAGCAGGAGTGCCCCTGCTCAGCACTCCCTCAGCTCACATAATGCCCCCCCACTGGTTCTGATGGGGGTAAGGGTGGCGGTGAGATGCCTTCCTGGGGACAGAAGCTGGTCCGCACAGCAGGAGGGTGTGACAGATCAAAACGCACACAGACGGTGAAAATCAGGCAGAAGCTGGGGACCAGAATAAAACCGTTAAATCTCTGCAAGAGTAGCATGCTCCTCCCTGACCCCCGCATCCAAACCGACCTCCATTTTCACAAAGGCCAAGAAGACACCGAAGTGCTCCCGGAGAGAGGAGTCGGGAAAGCGATCCCCTCCGAGGGTCTCAGGAGCAAGGGTGTGGGAGCGCTGGTTGCAGGGCACACGTGGAGGCTTCACCCATCCGTGCAGGAAGGACACGCGTGCTTCCCCGGGCAGTGACGCCAGCTCACGCAGGGCTGAGTTCTGAGGAGACGCCAGCCCCATGGCAGCACTGGACACGGGGGGCCCCTCCCATGCTCCGGGCCACCTGCCCTTGGTCAGGCCATGATGGGGACAACGCCATCGCCTTCCACGTGGGAGAGCACATGGTACAGGGAGGGCAGCCAGCTTGCCATCAAGGACCCAACACCCCTGGGGCTGGCCGCGATCAGAGGCCCCCAGAAATGAGGGCAGGGCATGCAGAGGGTGAGGACGGGTGCTCTGAGGTCCCAGCACAAATGCAGTGAGCTTGGGGATCCGTCTCCAAAGGCTGAGTGAGACTGGCCAGGTCCCCACTCCCAGTGCCAGCCCCTTACCGGACCCGGCCCCTAGACCAACAGCCACAAGGCTACCAGGAAAACCCAGCTGACAGGTCAGGGACAGTGACAGGCAGGCATGGAGCCAGGGCACACAGACACAGGCCCAGCCAGTGAACACGCGACCCAGAGGTCACCCTGACTGGCGCACTGCTCACCACAGTAAGGAGACGATTCCTGCAGCTCCTCAGAGACTCCATGTCCCAGGCATCCATTGTCCCAGGCATCCATAGGCCCAGCCAGATCCCTGGGGCTCCGCAAGGAGTCAAGAGGTCCCTCCCTCCCGGTACTTGCATTTCCATGCTCAGTGCCCAGCTTCCCCCGTGGGCATAGCCAGGGACGGTGCTGGCCTTGCGCTGAGCACCCGAGATGCACCGGCCAGCACAGGCCTCACTGGTTCTGAGACGCTCCCTAAGCACCACCTTCTACAGACAGAGGGTGCAGCAAGGATCTGATAGACGAAGGTCACCTGGCCGGGGCCACGCAGCTGGCCAGCTGTCCAATCATGAGCCTCGGGCTGCCTGAGCAGAGTGCAGGGGCAGGAAGGGGGCAGGGAAGGAAAGAGAAGAGAGGGTGGGAGGGCAGCAGTGGGGGCTGTGGTTGGGGCACTGGAGGGACCCCTGCCCCCTCGGGGTGTGGAGACAGCATAGACAGGCACAGTGTGGGCAGGGGACGCAGCCACATGTACAGGCCAGAGCACGAGGCACACACAGGCACCCACACACGTCCTGCTGGGCACCAAAGCTCTAGACGCCCACAACCCTGGGCACAGGCAGGCGCGGCGGCTGCGGGCGCCCCACTGGGCCTCCACGAGAAGGCCTGGCCACACCCGAAGAGAGGCCGCCTTCTTCCGCCCCAACCAGCGGGCCTGCGGGAGGGTGCCTTCCTTCCTAAGGAAGATTCCAACGTTGATAGGAAACACAAATCTGAATTCCATTTTCCTTTTAAAACATTAATAAATAGCAAGGCTTTGCCATGATCTGCCAATGTGCAGAGAACGGAGCCCAGCAGGCCGCAGGCCTGAGAGGAGGGGGGATGGGGAGGGGAGGAGAGGGGAGGGTGGGAGGGAGGGAGGACGGGCAGCTGGCAGCTTGTTTTCTCTGTGTGGCCTCTGCCACGGAGTTAGAGGGTGCATGGTGTTTATGGTCTGTTTCGGGGAGTGTTTCACAGAACCTCAGCACCCCCCAACCACTGACACAAACTCTTAGACGCGATAGAAGCCAGCCCCTCCACTCCGCACCAGAGAGTGGCTACTTCCCAAACCTTCCCGCCCCTGCCCTCCAGCTGCTCCTCCAGCCCTGAGGGCCCCACACAGGGCCCGGGGCTACCGGTCCCCCGCCCACCTGCTGGGCACCCCAGGCTACCCGCTGTCCCTGGCTCGCGTTCCCGGGTGTAAAACTAGACGGCCAACCCAGCGTCATTCCCAGCTCTCCCGCCAGGCCATCATCCACAGTCTCTGGGTTGACCCTCAGATGAACCAGGGTTTACTCTGGGCCAGGACCTGCCTGGAACCCCTGCCCGCTGCCTGGAGCAACTGTCCGCACGGCCGTCCTCCATGAAGACCGCCCCTCTCCCAGACCCCAGAAGCCACTGCAATTCTGAAGGCAGGAAGGTTTCCCAGGGTACCCAGCCAGCCGCAGTGGTCGGCACCAGGCCAGGACCACGGCAGCCAGCCCCCACCTCCCCAGCGCCCGCGCTCTGGCCGGCCTGCTCTCTGCCCACAGCCTTGGGTCGTTCCAGGAACAGGCCAGGCTCTCTCGCCTCTAGCCTTGAACACGCTGTTCCCTGGGCCTGAAACTCCTCCACCTGTTTCCTGGCTCGCTCCAGCCTGGCTCTGCTTTATACAACACCTCCTCCAGGAAGCCTTCCCAGAGTCTCCCAGGTAGGGTGGGGGTCTCGTCTCCTACATACCCCCTCAAGTGCACTCCCTGCAGTGCAGGCCACAGCCAGCCCCTCAGCCAGGGTGCCAAGGCTGAGGGCTGCTGAGGATAGGGCCATGGCCGGTCCATTGTGACAGCCTGGGCCTGGCCAGTGCCTGGCACACAGCAGGTGCCAAGCACAGACTGATGGGTTGGGGGGACCAGGTCAGCTGCAGGAGTCTCCACCGTCCTTTAAGAACTAGCCAGACAGGCACCAAGTTCCAAGGAGACCAGGCAGTCACATAAGAGACAGTCTACGGTGCTTCTCCAATCACGTTAGAAAACCTCTCTGAGCCTCTACGGACCCAGGCAGTCACATGAGGCACTGCGGTGCTGTGCATCCCCAAGCAGATTAGACAAGCTCTCTGAGCCTCTATCTCCTGTTCTGCAGAGACAAAACCGAAGGAAGTTGCCGGGAGGCAAAAGGTCTAAGTGTCACCACCCACTTGCTGTGTCTACCCAGGCAGCCGCTGGCCTGGCTGCTCTCTGCGCAAGAAGAGGGAAGAGCATTTCCTCGGAGCTAAACATGTGGAGGACATGGGGGTGGGTCTGGAAGGAAGGCTGGAGGCTGCCCCGGGGGCCTCCCTCGAGGCGAAGCCCGTGGAAGGAGTGGGCCTGGCGGAGGACCGGGATCCCTGTGGCCAGCGACCAGCACAGCCCACACAGGAGGACGGGCTGGGATTCACCCCTCACCCCTCAGGAGAGCCGGGCACCACCCATACTGGGGAAGTGGCAGTGACCCCCAGGCAGGCCTGCCCTCCTCCATCCCACAGGACGTGAGTGCCAACCACTGCCCAGGCTCAAGCTCCACTGAGCACAGCAGCCGCCACCAGTGGATCTGGGTTTCAGTACTGGCTGCAGCACTCACGGCTGGGCAGGGCCTCGGGCATCTGACTCAAGCTCACTGAGGAACCTAAATGTCCTTGTCCTCAGAAAGGGATGGTGCCCTCGCCGTTAGCCCCCGGAAGCCGTGACGACCAACACCACGGACAGCCGCCTGGACAGCCACCTTCATGCGCCACTCACAGGGCACTTGCCCATCAGACGGCTGCTTTCCCCGTCGGACACTGGGCTAGGAACAGGCAGAGAAAACCCAGGCTGGGGGACCGGGTGAGGTGGCACACTCCTGAAGTACCCATTGCTGGAGATGCCAGGCGGGAGGATCACTTGAGCCCAGAAGTTCAACTGTAGCCTGGGCAACATAGCAAGACGCTGTCTTTAATTTTTAAAATGTTGATTAAATCAGGAAACAAAGGTGGGCCCTGCCCAGGGGCAGCAGTCCAGAGTCAGTCAGATGGCCTCTTCCAGGAGCCCAATGGCTATCTGGTGGTAATGCAGCAAGGGGGGAGACATCAAAGAGGGCTTCCTGGGGGAGGGCCACTCACCTCCCTCCGGCTACAATCCAGTAGGTTCCGACATCCCCCACCCCATGCCAACCCCTGGCCTCTCCGTGCACAGCCGGGGGAGGGGACAGACCTGCACACGTGTCTACCATGAGGGTGGTCCCCCCAGCACAGGTCCAGGGAGGGTGACAGACAATGGAGACCCCTGGCACCAGAAGACAGGAAGAGCTGGGTTCAAGGCCAGCCCCACCACCTCCTGGCCAAGGACTCCAGCACACGATGCTGCCTCTCTGGGCCGCAGTGTTCTCATCTGGTCGGGACCCTGGCCACGGCCCTCCACCTCCCCAGCGTGCAGGCGTCCTGCCGCACTGCCAGGCGCCCTTGGCCTACCTGGCTCTCCGTCTCCCTCTCCACGCCCTTCTGCCTCTGCCAGCGCCACCAAGACGGGATGGACTGGCTTCAAACCCCATCCTCGCTCCTCCCCACACCTCAGTTTCTCCTCCATGAAACGGGGAAGTCACAAGGATCCCGTGGGCCCTGACAAATGTCATCGCGCCTTGACATCACTCCCTCGAGGTGGCCTCTCCTCCCGTCTCCAGGGAGGGAAGTAGGGCCCAAGCACCCCACCAGGGAGGCCCCGGCTGGGCCCGGCACCCAGTCCTGCACCAGGCTGGCAGGATGTTAGGAAATGCGCACTTATTTCAACACCACTGGCCACGTCACAGACGGGTTTCAACATGCAGTGGCGCCCAGGAAGGGCCGCAGCCATCTTGGCCCAGCCGCCTGCCACATTGCACGGGGTAGACGGGGCCAGCCAGGAACTCACACGCCCGTGGCTGCCCTGCGGCCCACCTCACGTGATAACCCTCATCCTCGAGGCAGGCAGACACAAGGGGGACCACTGCAAGGAAGCACACGTCACCCCTAGGCCAGTTCTCCACACCCCAGGGCCAGGCCTCAGGCCCAGTGAACCGGAGGCGCCGGCCCGAGAGCTGGCCCCCAGGCCCGGCCCCAGTGCCACGGCCATGAAATGGGCCGAGAATTCTCTGCCAGCTTGCTAGGGGTAAGGCCTAGGGGAGATCGTGTTATGGAAAGAGGAGGTGCCCCCGGAAGCCTGGCCCCCATCAGCATTTGGGAGAAGTTCAGCCCAGCTGGCCCTCGCTGGACACATGGCAGCCCCGCCAAGCCCGCGCCATCCTGGGCGCACAGCCAGGGCTGCCCAGGCCCGGGTGCAGCCAGCAGCCTTGCCTGGACGTGAAGCAGAAACGCCAGGAGGGCCAGAAAGAGTGGCGGCTGCCCAAGAGCACACTGGCTCTAGATGAGAACCCACACTGGCCCCAGAGCCCTCACAGTGAAGGACACAGACGCCCGGGAGGTCAGGGGACTTTTCCAAGGCCACACGTCAGACGAGACAGGCAGCAAGGACCCCATTCAGCACCGAGCCCTAGCAGCCCCCACTGGGCCAGTGGGAGGGAAGACTTCTGTAACTGGGTGGAATGTGATGGAGAATGTAACCCCCTTGCCACAGCACTGAGTGTGTCCCCAAGCGAGGGTGGCCACCTGCCAGCCCAGGCCCCCACACTGTCTTCAGCACTCAGCCCTCAAGTGAGGCTCCCGCCGCTCCCTCAGGTGGGACCTGGTGGAGGTGGGGACACTGCACCCTCTGCTGACCACCCACCTTTCACCACGGCCCCTCAGCAGCGGCCCGCCGGGCTAGCCCCCTTCTCTTGGCAGCGTTCTCTCCTGGGGTGAGGGCACTCATCACGTCCACGCTGCCTCCAAACCCAGACCCTCTGTGGGCTGAGCTCAGCTGTGCACAAGGCCCACTGGGTCCCACCACACCTGGGCTCCCGCGGTGGGCGCTTCTGCCCAGATCTCCCTGGCCGCAGCCTGCAGCCCGGGGCCCAGCCGGCACACGGGGACGGCTTGCAGGTGGCGAGGAAGGACGTGACCAGGGAGGTCATGTAGCAGTCAGCGCTCTGAAACCCTGAAAGGCCCTGGTATGGCTGGGCTGCCCAAATAAAACTATATTGGGGGGGTCACCGTGAGCCCTTCATCTACCAGGCAAAGGCCTGTGTCACACAGAGGTGACGCCCCACGGGGAGAGAACACCAGTGCACTAAGAAGAGAGGAATTTGAGGTCCCGAGGCAAGGGACCCAGTCTGGACACAGGGACCAGGAGGCCTTGGAGCCAGCCAGGCAGGGAGGCCCAACATGCTCCCAGCAGTGGGCACAGCGAGGGCAGAAAGCCCTGCCAAGCTCAGGGCAGCGCTGCTCAAGGTCACACTGCCAAGCAGCAATGGAGCCAGCGCTCAAACCCAGAGCTGTGCCCCCACGGCCCAGGCGATGGACACCACCCCACAGGGCCCCCAGGCTCCTCAGACGCACAGCCATGGGACACAGTTGTCCTTCCGACCCGACATCAGAAGACCAAGGACCAGACCCCAGCTGGGGCCCAGGGAGTCAGGCAGTGGGTCCCCCATTCCCACCTGTCTGGGAGCCCCCAGCACCCCACTGTGACTTCTAATCCAGCAAGAAGATCCTGAAACCCCACAGGGAAACCAGCTGTGCTTTCCTGGTGCACCCAGGCTCTGAGCACACCCTGCTCACCCCACCAGGCGGAGGCAGAGTCCACTGCCAGCTCCCACGTGTGGACACAGTACACACGCTGGGCTCACGCACCGCCATACACGGGGCTGTGTGAAAATGGCGTCCGTGCAGCTTTAGGTTAAAGTGAGCCTGGAACTAGGAGGAGGGGACCTCCCAATTCAGCTTCTCCTCCCAAGCCTCTGCCTCTGCACATGAGGCTGTGGGGAGGGCGCACCAAGGCAGCTCTGGGACAGGATCCTCGAGAGCCTGAACACCCGGGCCTGCCCGAGGCCACGGGGCAGGTCATACCTCGAACCCAGGTCCATGGCTCCCAAGCCCATGGGGAGCAGGCCCTGGGTAGGGCTGAGGGGACCCAAAGGTGGGGGTGTGGAGAGGTCACGAGGACCAGGTGACAGCATCTAAGAAGCACCCAGAGGCGCAACAGCTGCAATGTGCAACACATACACACAACCTCCGCACTCACACACAACTCCCATACTCACACACACAACCAACTTCCACACACACACACACCCCCCGAACTCACACACCAAACCTCCACAAACACACACATAATCCCCGCACTCACAACCCCACACACACAACCCCACACTCACAACCCCCACACACAAACATAACACCCACACTCACATAACCCCACACTCACACACAACCCCACACTCACACA